>NC_044573.1:32875492-33137992 GCF_901933205.1 Camarhynchus parvulus | reverse complement strand
TTTGTGGGTTTTTGTTTGTCATAGGTTTTCTATTTTTATATTCATTCCAGTAATGATGTGAACACACTATTAAAAATAACTTGCTGTGAAACCCTGTGTGCACTAGGTTAAAGTTAATTCTGTAAAAGATTTATTCCTCCTTCTTCACACACACTGAACTAATCTGCCCTGTCTTCCTCAAAACCTATTCTCCCACTTTCATCAATGTTAGGAGTACAAGCAATAGTTGCCTATTAAATTCCACAAACGAAGTTAATGCCCACTTCCCCTGTTCTATTTGCTTCTTTACAGTTGCTTGCACAACAACTCAAAGGAGAGGCCTTTAAAAGAGAGTTATAGTAACCACATGTTGTTTGGTTCCTGCTCTTCCTATGCACAAACATCTTTGACTGAAGAATTTTCTCTTTTCATCTGCTGGATCTAGCATGCAACACAAAGTGAAGTCATGCAGCTTCTAATACCAGTGGATAAAAATTCCTGCTAAGTAGTAAGAGACTACTTGTGACTGAGAGGGAAATGTCTATATTGGATTATTAACTCTGTGCTCTTGTGGAATTAAAAATTTTATGAGAATAGCACAATAACAAATGGACCAAGAGGAAATGGAGAGTTCCTTAGTCAGCATGGGATATATATGATGGAAACAGTGATATATATGATCTATATGATGGAAACCAAACAGTGCATGGCAGTTGATGGTTCCCAGTGTTTCCCAAATTCAGTCTAGCTACATTCATGTGAGCATTGGAAAGAGATTTGTTCAAAATTGCACCAGTGCACAGGGAGGTCTGAAGAACCACCTTACAAAACTGTTCTTCTTATTCAGCATTCTCATTCAAAACTTAATCCTGAGCCCTTCCTAAAGATTATACCTGTGCAACTGCATTGTGCTTTAACCCCAGCCAGCAGCCAAGGACCGTGCAGCCGCTCACTCATGGAGTGACACCCCTGGTGGTTGGTTCTCCCTACACTCCAGCTCCAGGTCCTTTTGGTAAAAGAGACAGAGCACTTACCTTCCCCGTGCTCTGATCCTGGTTTATAGGAGCTCTCCCAGAGGAGTTTCCCGGGCACCAGGAGGGCGCTCACACAGAACCAGCCTGCTCTCACCCAGAGCTGCAGGAACACAGACCCACCATGGGCTCCAAAGAGGCACAGGTGTGTCACAAGGAGACAGGCTGAGCCTCGGGAATGCTGCACCCCAGCCATTCTGGGATTCTACACTGGGCCACAAGGATTCCTGGCTACCTCCTGAACTTAGGGAAAGAGACCCACAGTAGCACAAAATTACCTGGATTTTCATCTGTAATTTTCTTCTGAAAAACCTCTATAGACCACTAGGTATATGAATGACCCATACATGACTCATTTGTATAAATATATACCTATGACATATGTAATTTTGTACCTCCCATACATTTTGAACAATTCAGTTCTTCAGAGGAGGGTGATTTTTCTTTTTAAACGTAAAACAAGCCAAGAGTTCTGAAGTCCTATCAGATATGCAAACAGGATATTGCCGGTACACTCTCCTCCTCTCCCTTCAAATTCAGCAGGCCTAAAATCACCTTATTGTTGAAGTACGTTTTTAGCAAATACTCCCACTGAATTATTCACTGTTGAGACGATAAAAGTGTTCAGAATATCTTTAATTTACTTTAATTTATCTTTAAATTACTTTAATTTACTCAATTAAATGGTCTGCGTTTTGTAACTTGATCACACTGACTTGAGATAATTTCAGGGCTTGTGTTCCTTACTACCTTGTGTTCCTTTGGGCTGGTGAAATGAATATCTAAATATGCTTCCATGGAAAAAATAAACCTTGGTTTAAAATAAATTTTTTTGGTAATTCTATGCAAACCACTTTTTTTCAACTCTGGACCTTGCCACTTTCTCCAAACCCCTGACGAATACAAAGATTTTGTAGCACTGTTTTTACCTTTCTCATCATAATCCCACATAGTACTTAGGCAAGAAGGAGGAATTCTCAGAAGAAGATTTGTGCAATGGTTGAATATGATGAATAATCATGCAGTGTTTGTTTCCAGCAATGAACATAAATTCCATGGTACTTAGAGAAGTGTTTCTTCTGAACCTTCATTTACAGAGCAAGAGTGGGATTCAGTTCTCCTGACACAGTTCTTTAGGCATCTTTTAGAGCCAGTGGAGAGAAACAAGCTTTTCTGCATTACAATTAATTGATCATACCTCTCATTCATTACCTCTTTGGATGAGATGAATCTCACCTTAGAGAGGTGAGATTGGACTTTTCTCCGTGGACTGGAAATGGTTTCTATGTCAGTAGCTCGCTGCTTCACCACCAGAAGCATTTCTGTTCATTTCCCCTGCAAACAAGTACAGCTAGACTCCTCCAGCCTGAATCCAGCCACCCAGGATGATGAACAGGGGACTGCCTGAAGCTACCAGTGCTGTTTGAGAACACACCCCTCTCCAGTTCCTATGCTGTGCCTCTTTTGGGGTTTTACTTTGAATACAAAGCATTCTTTTGAAGTCATCCCCAACTAACTGCTGAGCTTTGATATGCTTTGTGAAAGTCAGTCCACCACTGGTTCTCTTTCAGAAGGCACTGTGGCAGAAGATGCACTCCATAAATGCCCCTAATGTAATTCTATTGCTAATGTGTCCTCAATTCACAGGATCAGGCTAGAAGCAGTTTGAAGTAATTCCCCTTGAAACTTGCATATTATGGTTGACAAATTCTCCTATTCAACTGTTTTGCTACACAACCATTTGTTTTGGATCCCACTTCTTGGTAATTAAGATACAGATGGAGATTTCTAAAATCTGTCTTACAAGCACCTTCCTCCACTGATGGTTCACAGCCAGGAGCTCTTGCTTGGACACAGGTACCACTGCTGCTGGCCTGTGACCATCTGTACTGCTTTATGGCAGCGTGGCTGGCACAGTTCTGGTGCCGCCCTCTTTCATACACAGCTGGGAGACAGCATGTACCAGAGACTGGGAGCAGCAGGCAGCTTGCAAGCACCCTGGCATCTTCTGTGGGGAGAGTGCTCTGGCATGTGGCTGACAGCCCTAACATGTCACACATCTTGGAGGCCAAAAAAAACTTGACCTGTTTTACTCACTGCAACAAACATGACCTTAGCAACTACAGCACTCTATGGGGATAAGGGAGAAATTGTCTATGACTGAGAGAGTTCTGCTCCCCTAAGCAGCTGCCCCAAATAGGCAGCATAATACAACAAGTTCCTCCTCTGAACTACAGGACAGACTACAGCCGGTGGTTTGGTCTTCTTCTGCAAAAAGGGAATGCCCTTAAGCAAAATGCAACTGAACCCAGGTCTCCTACATCCTAAATCAGTGCACTCTCCACTCGGACCTTGAATAAAAATCAATTACCACCTCTGCTCCAGAAGAGCAGTTTTGTGTGGCATCCAATCCTTCGCAGAGCTGCATCCAACTGCTTTCTCAGGGAAGCTGCAAAATGACATGGATGACACTGTAATTTATGGCCTTGAGGTGATATGCTGTAACAGCCAGAAAAATACACAGTTCAATATTCTGCTAGCCCTCCTGCTGTAATTCAGCATCCTGTTAATCCTTATCAAATGGAGATCCCAGAGGAAACAGGCAAAGAAAAGGACTATAGTTTTAGGCAATCTTGTCAAAACTACTTCATGTGGTTCAGACCGAAGGGTTCCTGAGCACACCCCAAATCTATCACCTACGTTAGGACCATTCATTAAAACCTGGGGCACTTAAAAAGTTCCAGGATGCTTGGGTAATGCCAAACATGACCTGGACTCGTCAGACTCGTGGGTCTTGGACTGTCTTTTCCTAATCCTATGGCGAGCATCTGCATTGGCTCATTTTCATCCGACCTGTGGCATCTCTCTGCCTTTGCTCTCCACCTGCACTCAGCGGAGCGGCGCTGCCTGGCACCAGGCGCTGCTCGGCCCTGGCAGCACAGATGGGCGGGCAGCCGCAGGGCACGGTGACACACCGGAGCGCAGGAAGGGAACTCCGCCGCTCGCTCCCACCTCGCCGGCTGCGATCGCTCACCTCCGGGCCTCGCCCCCGCTCGGTGCCGGCCGCGCAGCCCCGCCGCCCCCGGCCCTGCCTCCCTCCCTCTCTCCCTTCGCCCGCCGCCCTCGCTCCCGGCATGGATGGGACCGGCGGCGGGAGGGGCGGGCGCGGATCCCGGCAGTGCGGGGGACGGGAGGGAAGGGGCGAGAGACAGAGGGAGGGACGGGGGACTGCTACCCTCCGGGCGGGATGGATGGCGGGGATGGAGGGGGACAGCTCCTCTCCGGGCGGGACAGGAGAGAGGGATGGAGGGGGACAGCTCCCCTCTAGATGGGACGGGAAGGAGGAATGGATGGAGTGGGACAGCTCCCCTCTAGATGGGACGGGAAGGAGGAATGGATGGAGGGGAACAGCTCTAGGTGGCGGGGGAGGGATGGAGAGGGTCAGTTCCCCTCCGGGCGGGTCGGGGCGCCTCGCCCGCTCCGGCACGGGGGGCTGCGCCCTGTGACGAGCCCGGGCGCTGGGAGGCAGCGCGGCGGGGCGGGGTGACGGCCGCGGCTCTAATAAGGCCGGGGCTGGCGCTGGCCGAGGGCTGCTTGCCCCCGCCCGCCCCCGAGCATGCAGTGCTTCCCCGGGCTGGTGCTGGCGCTGAGCTCGCTGCTGGGTGCCCTGGCGCTGCTGCAGCTCTCGCTGCACCTGCGGGTGCCGTCCCGCTACGGGAAGCACGAGGAGCGGCTGTGCCGGCCGCGGGGCCGGCTGCCGGCGCGCTGCGCCTGGTTCCTGCAGGAGCTGCCCTCCTTCCTGGTGCCCGCGCTGCTGCTGGCGCTGCGCAGCCCGCCCCGCCTCGAGCCGCTCGGCTGCCGCCTCCTCTGCTGCCTCTTCTGCTGGCACTACTTCTACAGGTACCGCCGCCGGGCACGGCTCCCGGCCGCCGCGCCTCGGGAAACCCAAGCAAGGGAAGCTGCGGGAGCGGGAGCCGCCGTAGCCGGGCGGGCGGCGCGGCCGGGGCAGGTCCGGGCTGCAGCATCGCTCCCGCCCGAGTCCGGCTGGCCATCCGCGCCCCGGACTCCGCTCCGAGAGTAGGGACCGGCCGGGTGGGCATCTCTGCCCCGGGGGAAGGAGCACCCGGCTGGGCTCGGGTGCTTGAAGCAGGGGAGAGGATGCATGCTTTGAGTTGTTCTCTTAGGGGGAGGAAAAAAAAAAGAAAGAAAAAAAGAAAAAAGAAATAAAAGAAGGTTTCTCTAAGTTGAAGCAAAGGTTTGGATAAAACTCATCCAGATACTATGTAAAGGTACGTAGGAAGCGCTTGTTGCGGGCAGGAGAAGCGCCGCGTGTGCGGCGCCGGGAGCAGCGGCGGCCGCCGAACGCAGCCGTGGGAATACCCGCGAGGGTGGCCGAGAGCAAAGCCACGGAGCAGCGGGAGAGCACGGCTCTGCCCATGGAGCACCGGGAGCTCACGGCTCTGCCCGGGCACCGGGAGCGCACGGCTCTGCCCATGGAGCACCGGGAGGGCACGGCTCTGCCCATGGAGCACCGGGAGCTCACGGCTCTGCCCGGTGCCGCGGGGCGAGCACAGGCGCTGCGGGCGTGCGGTGCCACGGCACCAAAGTTTATTCATTTTGCTCAATTCGTCATTCCCGCTCCACTACCGAAGTACCAATTTGTGTTGGGGTTGTTTTTTTCTTTTCATATCTTTTCTTTTTAGAAACCTGGTCTTGTCAGAGTCAACGAATGCTGCAACTCTATTTAATTCTGTATTTGCTAACCAGGAGTTTAAATAAATAGTAGAGTTTTTATCCAGTGTTGGTGATAACTTTGAAGAGACATAGCTCTACAATCGTCACCCAATTCTGCAGAGAGCATCACCAGAATCCATCTTCTCCACTTCCATTTTCTGTGGAGTTCTTTCATGAGAAAGCTGAATTTTGTTTATGGAAAAAAAATGGCTTTTATTCACAAGTGACAAGTGCACATGCAAATGTTATGCTATTATGTAGTAAGGAGCAATGTAACTTCTGAGGCAAAACCTCAACTTGATTTGTCATTTTCCACCACCATTCCTATATCTGTTTTTTTTTTTTTTAGTTTGCTTCATAGAAATAGAAAATATTCTTGTATATTTGATCAGAAATAATTATTTGCTCCTCAACCAAAATCAATATATTGAAAATTCAGATGCAGTATCTCTACAGATAGTTTAGGGGTAGAAACTCAAGGCTGTTCTGCAGGTATTTCAAACAGAGAATAGTTCACGTTGCTAACACTATTTTAGGAATGTATTTGTTATCACTCCCATTGTCTTTACTGCAGGAATCAGCTCGAGGACACACCCATAACATATTTGGCTTCCAGAAGCTAGATGTATTGATTACATGTAGTTATACAGAATTTAGTTGAATGCATTCTGTTATCAAGAATTTCTGATTGTTTGAGAAATACAGCTATCAATGAACACCACTAGACGACTGAAGGAAGTGTTACCCTACCAGTGTGCACACATCTATTGACTCTGTGGCTTCTTTCCCAAATTTACTGCTGGACTGAGGCAAAAGTTCTGTGTTTTCATACGTTTTCTTTCCCAGACAGTTTGGGGATTTTCTCATCTCTCACTGGAATATCCTTCTTCACTTCTTTACTTCAACCAAGTCTGTATAAAACTTTTCTTGCTAATACAGCATGTTACTCCAATATCAATCTCACAGGCTGCAGCACCTTCTCACACGAGCCATTCTTACATTCTGCTGAATCAATTAATATTTGAAATGTTGCATTAAATATTAATAGTCTGCTTTTGTGTAAAAGAGCAGCAAAATCACAAAATAGAAGTTTTTCTGGGTTTTGCCTGACAATATAGGACAAGCAGATTCTTTGAGGGATCCTTGGTAGAATGCCCTATGGCCACATGGTTGTGTTTATGATTCAAGCCTTCTTGATAACACGAAAGTTGTAACTATCAGCACTGATAATTGTTATCTACAATTTCTAGCGTGTATGATAATTTATTGTTACAGAGAATATTTTGGCCTGTAGCATATCTTACAGTTAAACAGAATTTCTGCAGCTTTCTTCTTTCCAGATGTTTTAGCTACCTGGACTTTTTTAGTCCTTGGACCCTCCGAAGGTTGGGTCAAATTCTTAGCAATCAGTAAGTGGCACAATAACTGTAATCTGGATTCAGCCTTTAACTAAAAGAATGGGATTGACTCAGTCCTTGGAGGAAGATGACAACCATGGAGGAGACATCCCTGACCACTGGGCATTCATAGGTTTTGCCATCCAGAATCAGCTCCAGTCTAAGCCCACCTGCAGCTTCTGGATTTTCTAGGGAGTACCTCATGGGAATTTAGGCTTCCCTGTTCCATGCTGAGAGCCACCACGTCCTGGTGACAGTGATGGTGGGCAAGCTGTCTTACAGCAGAGCTGAAAAGGGGGTGGAAAGAAGGGCACTTACATATTGTGTACACTTGCACATTATGGCTGTTTGCCTATAAAATGATGCTGAACGAATATTACCAAGGGGTACTGGTGACACTGCATTAGAAAGTTCCATTTTCATACAGTGTTTGAAAAAAGGTTCAGTAATTTGACATAACAGTCAGGATCTAGTTTGACTTTTTGGGTTTTGTTTTGTTTTGTTTTCATTTTGTTTTATCTTTACTTGGACTTGATTGCAAGGATAATAAGTAAAGTGTTAAATCAATCAATAATAAAATTGCATTTACCTAATGGGTGTAGCCTACTTCATTTTCTGACTTTAAAATGTTGAAATGAATAAAGATGTTCCACTCTTAATCATAAAGGTATTAATCCACTCCTACTTTTACTACTGATCATCTGGTATCTGTACTTAAGCATTCCTCTGTGTTTGTATGACACATTTTCTTTGTATATTGTTGCATAATTTAGTGACTTCTTTCTCTCCACAGGGGAGCTTTTATAATTCCTAATCTTGTCTCATCTACTATAGCAAACATACATGAGGAAGGGAAGTTTTCATCAGAGGTATGCTCAGATGGGCATTACAGTCCATAATGAAGAAACACAGACTTCCAAAAGACTGCTGTGCTTACCAATTCTACCTTCCTTTATGTTCTAGCCCACTGCGTTGCCCCAGTAGCTCCTTTTAGACTGAAGCACATATTTCAGAGTAACTTCAAGTCTTCACCTGAAGACCCCTGAAAATGAAAAATCCATCTTTTTTTTTTTTTAATGGAAAAATCCAATATTTTCTTTGGTAGTGTTGCCTTCTGAATTCTTTTACCGTCACTTAAATATTTTTAAAATGTCTTGCTTAAATCAGAGTGGTCTTGATTTTTGTCCCAGTGGGCCTTGCTCCTTCTATCCACCCTGTGCTAATTTAAAGCACTCCCTAGTGTCCTTCAGTATTCTCTTACCATGATATCACTTACACGGTACTGGATCATGTTTTAATTTGCTTGTTACAGAACTGTCAATCCTCTGTCAGCATCAGTTTGATGCAGATAATATAGGAGCACATGATCATATTTCTGGTGCATTAATTACCACACATGATGTCATATTTATGCTGAATTGATGGGTTTGTGGTGGATATATGCCAGATATAGGGGAACAGATATTACCTGATCTGACACAGAGCTGGAGTAGTGCAGACACATGATACTTCATCCGACATGAAGTTGGTCAGGATAAAATTACCTTTTCACAAATTTAGGAACAGCCTTAATCCACCATAATTAACTTGTCCTGCTTTTGGACATGTTGTCAAATAGCTACAATAATTTTTTAAATTTGAACTGAGGTATTGTAAACTAGATTTATAATATCACTGAATCGTGGCAGACCCTCAGTGCAAGACTTTTTTCCCCCTCTCAGTCCTCAGATAATTTCTGTGGCTTTTTTTCCCTCTTCTTTTTTTTCTCTATCCATTTTAAAATGAAGACATCAGTGTGTGATGAATGATACAGTGCCAGAGTTGTAGTAGCATGCCTAGAGAGAACATTACTTTCCTGTTCCGCCATCCTACTCTGATGTTTACACATTAGGAGAGCACTCTTCTGTTTGGAGTCATAGAGGGACATCCTATGTTTCCAGGCTACTTAGAATACTCTGGAGCTGGTGTAACCTGGATTGTAACCAAGGTTACAATCTATCACTCCTTAGGAGTTTGTTTTCATTTATATCACTGTATTTCCTTCATTTTTAAATAACTTTTTTATATGGGCACACTGCTTAGAAGTGCTGTCCTGCCTACATTCATATTCACTGCTTGTCTAGAATTTGTGCCATGGGCGAGCTTAATCAGTGGTGATTTTGTATTTATTGTCAGGCTCTTGAGGAGTATGCTGGAGTGTTGAAGGGACCACCCTAATACTGTTCTGGAAACAGGGTTAGCGCTGATGGTGCCTCATTGACCAGGACGTGGATGGTCCTCATTTAGAGGACCTCTCTCTGCTTGCCTGCAGGAGTCCTGTGAGCCAGTTCTGGCAGAGAAAGGAGATGGTCACCTGGGTAGTGACTGCTGGCCAGAGAGCCAGCCCTCCCCTAGTGCTGCCCAGAGCAGAGACTTTCTGTCTGGGAGGATTCCAGAGGGAGGGGATGGAGCCAGGAGACCTCCCCTCCATCCTGCCTTGTCCAGTGGCCGGTGGTGAACCATGACAGCAGAACAACAGAACACCTTTCTGCCTTTGTCTGCCACCGCTAGGCAGCAGCCTCTCTCTTTGTGCCTTTCAGGATGGGATGAAGGCAGCCTGCTGCTGCTGCTGCTGCTGCTGCTGCTGCTGCTGCTGCTGCTGCTGTTGAGGGGAGGAGAAGGAAGGGAGGAATCCCAGCCCTGGCCTCTTTGGCTGCTCTCCTTAGCTAGCCAGCTCTTTGTGTCTCAACGAGCACTTTATCAGCACAGCATGGCGTGAATGTCGTTGAATTCAAATGCCCTCTGGTGCTAAAGATAACGTTCTTATAATCCAAATTATTTGGAATATGAAAAAAATCAAAATCTGAGTTTTCACATCTGTTTTCAGTAAGCTCATAGCACCTTCACTTTCACAGGGTTGGTTCTGTGGTTGCAGGGGCCCCTCCAAAAGTGATGGGGTGGGAAGGTAGAGAAAAGGAAGAAGTGAGAAAAGAAATGACTGCCAAGTCTGCCATCTGTACAGGCAATCTCTGTGGAAAGCTGGTCATGAGCTGAAAATGATGGGTGGTGTAAGATGTACGTACAGGAACACTTCTTGTGATGAATGACTTACAAAGTATTTTACTTTGAAATGTAGTTTGTAGTACAGTCTTTCCTGCTGGAGGGGCTGTGCTGGGAATGTCAGCAGAAGCCCTCAGGTGGTGAGGAGAAACCCATTTGCTGCCTTTCCATTTTGCAGTCCAGCTTCAAAAACCAAAGGTGGGAAACATAACATGTGGCAGTGAGAGGAAACCTTTGCAATCCAATCCCATGTAAATCTTCATGCTGCATTTCTCTTGCCAGGGAGGAAGACAGAGTGGTGAGGGAGCAGAGGTGATGCCACCGTGCACAATAGCAGCAGGGAAGGCCTTGTCCCACTGACTTGTGAAGATAATCCTGAAGACAGAGGTGTAAAAGACAGGGTACTGCATCTATCCCTTCTGTGCTGCCCTTAATAGCTGGGGCACAAGCAATTTAAAGAGGCATTTCCGTTTCAAAGACCACCTATTACATTTACTTATTTATTTTCCTCTTTTGCAACTTTGTTTTCAATCAAGTAAAATCTTTGTTTTCTATTTTATTCAGTTAATATATGAACAAACCATATTTCTGTTTTCATTACTGAAGTGAATCTGAGAGACATTAAATAAGGCTGCTCTTTGAGATGCTGCTGGATCCCCAGACTCCTCTGATCGGAGGTGACCCATTTGGTGCACCTGTAGTTGGTTTTCTACAAACGGACATATTTCTAAAGAGATCAGGGGATGCAGACATTTGTGGCAAGAGAATGAGAAATGAGGAGCATTTGAAAACTGCATCCTTACATAAGTTTTAAACACTTTTTTTGGCCAGTTTCCCTCTCTCTGGGACTAAGCTGGGGGGAGAAAGGAAAAGGCAGTTACTCTCCCTGCTCTGCAGAATGCAATGCCTGCCTGTGCTCCTGATTGGTCAGGCAGGTGCTGTGTTTACCTAGACACACCTGGACTGGCCCTTTTTTCAAGTAGGAATACCCACTTGTGATCAGAAAGAAAAGCAGCTCAAGACTCCAGAGAAATGCTGAAGGATGGAGGCTCCAGATGAGTAAGTCGTTTATTAATTAATTCACTTATAATTTTTGGAGGTGTTCTGTATTAGTTCATACAGAGTTTTAGTTATGCTTTCTGAAGCATGAAGTGCATAAACAGAAATTAGATTAAACTTGAAGGATATATATATATTTAAGTGATACTCTCCTTGTTAGTAGTTAATGTAACCAGACCAGAAAATAATCACCAGGTCCAATAGATCCAATCCAGAGATTAATTTTTCCCCCCACAGAAATAGTTATTTTATCCTTTGGTCTTAGAAAGTTACCATTATTAAGCATCAAAAACTAAAGAAAGACATTTCGCTTGTTGGCCTCTTATAACCTCTATAATTAATCTCCCTATACAAAATATGCAGGTATTTGACAAGTAAAAAATCCTGTTCTCTTTTCCTTCACCTTGATGCTTTGGAATAGATCCTGACCAGATTCATTTTGGCCTTCACCAGCTACACAGTAGCACATTTTCATCCTCTCTCCTGCTGTTTGGCCTTGGCAGTAATTCTAGATGTGTCACCAATATCCCTAACAGGGTCTGGCCATTTGCTGTGCCTCTTCTATGTATTCCTTGCTCCCCAAGCATCCCAGTTCATTACAGTAATGCTAATACATAATTTCTTCCCTTCTGTGAAAATAGTAGATTCATTGCTATTTTTATCCAGGTTCCTCAGAATAATGTATTAATAGCCAAGAAAAGCATTTCTACATATGCTTTGCCTCAGAATTGTAAAATGCTCATGTACCAGTGCTAGTGTGGAGTTTGCAGTCTTCTCTAGCATTATGAAATGCTTCCTAATTCTGCTCTCAAAATAGAACACTATCTGATTGCCTTCCTAACAATCAGCACAAATAATCCTATCTACACACTCCTTTCCCAATGGAACATGGGCTAACATTACAGAAACCTGTCATTTCTGCCCAGCCCAAATTGTACCCATGTGATTTTTCCTTTTGTCTCTTGGTCTGGAAGATTTTCTGCAGAGATAACTTGAGACTTTTATCTTTTTTCACTTCTTTTCAAGACATCATGCCTCTCAGGAGTATCTTTATATCTGATGCTAATTCACTTGTGCTGTTTTGTTATTACCAGGCAGCTTTAAATGCACTAAAGGATGTCTGCTCTGGGACCTCACTGTTGCTGTTAATTGCAAAATGACTTGGTGGGTGTCAGTCCAGATGCTCTGCAGTGACCTGTCCAAACTGGAGTTTCAGAGCAGAGTCCCAGCCACCAGGACATCACCGAGGCACAAGAAGGTTGCTCTGATCTCCCCTGTGTGAGGTTTGAGCCCACCCAGGAACTGAAAGCACTTGCTATCGTGTGAGCTTAAATCCTTTAGGCAATAATATTTTGAGCTCCAAACCTCACTAGGCTTTGGTAAGACTGGCAAGGATCTGGTAAAGATCTGGATTTGCATCACCACATTCTTGGTGTTGATATCAGAAAAGCAGAGTTATAAAAGGTTACACTAAGAGACAGAAAAAAATATTATATTCAGGAGTTTCTGTAAATGTTTTTACCAAAGAAGAAAATTATTTGTTTTAATCATGACACGTCTGTTGTATTCCCTTGTTTGGGCTACTCTTTTAAGCAGAAAATAAAAACCAAGAGAAAAGTGTTAAGGTCCACTCCATATGCCCAGTGGGAAATTTGTGATGGATCTTGTTCCTTAAAGATCCACAAATCTGATTTTTTTTCATTTCTTATCATAGTAGAAGCAGCCATTAAGGAGGAAGTAGGACTTTTATACTAAGCCAATAAATATTGTTTTACAAAAGGACACAATTTAATAGCCCTTTTGTGTACTCAAGAGCCTGTATAATTAGGTAGGTTGCCAGTTTTATGGAGCTCCGTCAAAAAAATAAAATTGTGAAATAACCTCCTAGTAGTATGACTATAAATCAGTGTCCATTCCAGAGATTACATATTTCCTTGGTGTAACTTGATATCTCCTTCAAAATTAATTTTGGTCAAGAAGTGTTATGATAAAGAAATACTTTCAAATTTAAATTAAGAGACAATTCTTAATTTATACACCTTGCAAGTGTGCTTCTCTGTCCAGAAATTGGTTTAAATGTGGCAGGTTAATTGATCAGTAGGGTGATCCTTACTGAATTTGGTCAAATAATTAAATTCATGTACATCTACACCCATTTAAATGTAAGAGCTGCATTGCTCTTTGCTGAGCACTCAGCTGACATTCTGATTATGTTTGCAACATCTCTTTGTTACAACAATAGCAATGGGATTATTTTGTTATAAAACCCACCACCAAAAAAAAAAACAAAAAAACAAAAAAAAAAAAACCAAAACAACCCAATTAAAATACTAGTTAAAATATTCCATGTAGGGAAATGGGAAAAGGCAACTCATAAGAAGAAAAAACAGTACATTTTTCTACAGGTCCAAATTTGTTTTAAGAACCAGCTAAATTCTACCTAGCTGTGAACTTTTGAAGCACCACTTACTACTTTGTTAACACCTAAGGATGGGCAGAAAGTTTCACCTTTCATAGGAAGGTGTATCCAAATGCGACCTTCAGCAGCAATGAAAAAAGGTCCTGTTTGAAGGAAGCTGGGTTTGATCTCCTCCTTCCTTACTACCCTTTATAAACATGGAGTAGCAACACCCACAGTCAGCTTTAGCCAGGTATAAGATACCATTTTCCTTACAACAGTTCACCAACTCAATCCAACACCTGCCTTGCTGGGAGACTGCCTCCCAGAAATGGCTCCGGAAAATGTCGCCTTATCAAGGTTGTCTTCAAAGAGATGTGTTGTCTGCTAGAGAAAGAGGGTTTGCCTAGGGAATATGCTAAGGAACAGATCTGTTCCCAGGCAAGACTTTGCTGCAGCAGATCCTGAGGCAGGTGATGAACCTGCAGCTCTTTGACGTACGGGTAAGGATGGGCTGGGTGACTTTCCTACAAAGCCAAGGCTCCTTGATCTAGGAAGTCATGTCATCATTCAGGCTGGGCAGGAAGGCTACAGAGAGCTCTGAGTAAGTTAGCTGGGCTACCCAAAGAGGTATAGTCACCTTAGCATGGTCTCCTGCTGGAGATGCACATGGAAATACCTCCAGACAGTGTTTTCCTGAGCAAACCTTCCAGTGACTCCGGTCACACATCTGGGGTAGGACAATGCATGGACCTCTATTAAACTTCTGCTGCTCCTGAGAACAGGAGAGGAAGAAATGCTGAGAAATGACAGAGAGGAAGAAAAGTACTTACATTATGCCATTGAGGGGTTTTTTGCCTGCTTGCTTCTCTTTAGAACCTTAAAAAAAAAAAGAATCATTAAAGAATTCACATTTTAAAACTTGGCCCAGATTAAGGTTACTAAAGTGAGACATGTCTCTGACTCTTCCTAGGGAAAGCAATTTAAACTTGGCAGAGTTGCCTGAGAAGTGCGTTTGTATCTGCTCAAACAGAAAGGTCGCCAGCTAACATTTTTAGAGTCTGTTCCTCTGGTTCAGCTGAGGCTATAATGCGAGCCTGCAATCCAGCCAAGTACTCTCTAGGCTGGCACTGCAGGGACAGAGCAAGGCTCTTCTGGCTGCTAGGATAATCAAAAGAGAAGAAGTAGTCTCCTAGCTGGAGTTCTGGCAACATGGATTAGGAAAAATACAACATGTCTTGAGTGCAGGGAAATAAAAACCACTGTGAGGTTTACAGGGCTACAAGGTGGGAAGAGACAGAAATGTCAGCTGAAAGAGCACAGGAGGGACAAGTAGGAGGTTGTTAACAGCAGCTAGGGCAGTAGTGGGGCAGGAGTGAGAAGAAATGGGAAGGAAAAGGTCATGATGTGAGAGGGCAATACCCAGGTAGGAAGAGATGATGCTGACACTGTGCTGAGTGATTCACCCAGCAGCTTTCAGTGTCAGGAAATCTTTTGACATATTTTGCAAGGAAACAGAGACGATTGTGACTCAGAATCAGCCCATGGCAGTTTTTCCTTAGGGAAAAAAAAAAGGCTTCTAAGTCCTCTGATTATTTTAATGTAAGCACAAACTCAGGATCTGACCTGGCCACTTCAAATTTTGTTCCTCTCTATGTGCATGTACCGCCATGAGTGCCCTGAGATCATAGAGGTTCAGTATGCTGGCTGAATGTAATCTGACCAAGATTTAATGTTGAATAAGGACAGATTACCAACTGTCTGTCTTCCTTTGGTCGTTTCTCATGCCTACAGGGGCAATTTATGGAAAATAATGACACTTGATCTGATAAGTGCAGTTGTAAGAGCACAGATCTGTGCATCCTTGGATTTTGTGCATTTTTATGTAGACGCATCCTCCTGTTGTGCTCATGATCTCAACCTCTGTGAACTCTTAAAACTCTGCTCCAGTGGAGCAGGGAACTTTTTGAAGTGCACAGCATAGTGTCTGATTAAGTTACTCTGGCATGTATTTCACACGTTTGGCAGATTCCCACAGTTTAGCAATAGGAACAAAGTGATCTGTTTTCATAAATATCAAGTGATTATTTCTGAAGAAGAAAAGAGGGAGATACCTTTGGCTGGCTAAGGCTTTGACACACTATTGCTTAGATAAAAAACCAAATATTCTTATAACCTCTAAGTGCTATTGCCCTTTAGATACTATCAAATAGTAGAGGTAGTGTGAAGCACTGTGAGATCTGCACATTTGTCATCAGCACAATCCATCTAGTCAAGTTGAACTTTAATCCCCAAACGAGTCGTCCTGTCCTCTAATCCCCATGAAAGTACAAATCTGGACCAAGTTTAATTAGGGTTTCCACTGTGATAGCTGGCCTGGTGCTGAGTCCATCAGAGCCTCTCCCTGACTAAAATAGCACTATGTTCCCATTCCCAGGCAGTTCCTGGCCACATACAGTCCTCAAATTTTCTTCTCTTTCCTGATGGACATTTGTCTAGTCTGTCCTTAACAATTGCTGCTTATTGAGATTCCTAGTATGTTCCAATGCCTCACTGTCTTTCCCTAATATCTAAGCTGCATTTTCTATAGACCTGTTCAGGCCTGTTGCTTCTTACTGTGTTCCCAGTAGACAAGAGAATGCTTGACTCCTTTCTTTGCAGGAGCTTTTTATACAGTTGCAGATTGTTATAATGTCTTCCACTGGTTTTCTCTTAGTTATTTTAAAGAGCCCTGAGTCCTTCAGTTTTTCCTCATATCACACTTCCTACACCACAGCTGTTTTTCTTTGGGTTGCTTCCACTTTGTCTGTTATAGAGAGCTGGACAGAGCATCATTTAAGCTCCTACTAGCTCCATGCAAAGGGGAAAGATTACCTCAGGTGTCTCCAACAACACATTTTAACATTTGCCTTTTTCACAAAAGCCTGACACCATTGGCTCACGCTCAGTTTGCCACCTACCAGCATTCTCTCTCCTATCCAGCTCTTTTTTCAGCCTGTCTTTTACATTTGGTCTTAATTAAGTGTAGTATTTTGCCATTGTCTTTATTGAATTAAATCAACTGTTTTAAAACTATCAAACAAGTATTTCAAGACTATTCTAAACTCTGGTCTTCATTCTTGGTGTGTTCAGCATCTCTCAAAGCCATGTTAGCCACAAACATTGCAAATATTTTTTTCCCCAGAGGCATAATATTAATGAAAAAACTCCTGAGTAGTAGCAGAAGAGTCTTTTGCAGAACCTCCCTCAAAAGACCTTTTTAGTTTGATAGTAAATAATTGTGAACTATTCCTTGATATAATTTTTCAATCAGTTTTGCAGCCACTTAACATCCTCTAAACCAGGAAACTCCAAGTTACTTATAAGGTTGACATATGAGACAGTGTAAAAAATTCTAAGGTGAAGACAAATTCTAAGGTGAAGACACAGGCCATTATCTGCTCCTACCATCCTTCTCTTGTAATATATCCAATTTATGTCAATTCCTTCACTCAACAAACCCACCTCATGCAAATAGGGTTACCTATGGAAGTGAGTCCTGTCCCCGGCTGTTACAGATCCACAGGACTCTGAGTCAAAGAGGCTGTGACAGGTATTGCTGCTCAGCCAAGAGGCTGATCAGGCTGCACATTCTGCACTCCCCTGACTTGGCTGTGTAGTGTCTGAGGACAAACTGTGAGTTTGTAGGGGATGGTACTGATTTCAGCAGGCATCTGTACAGGGGGCATATTCCCTTTGCTCTGTTAGGTCCACTTCGCCTTCTTTGGCTATGAAAGAGAAAAGTACTTTTTTAAAAAATCTCCATCTTTCTGATGAATATGCCAAATTTGACAAGGGATGGTGAGAAAGACATTAATATCTGGTTCATACCACTCTTGTTTCAGTTGCCTTTGCTTAAGGGCAGTCAATCCATTCTTCCCTTTGTTTAGTTCAGCTCTCATTCTGATCTCCTTTCCACAATAAAAACAAAAAAGAAAAAGTGACTGGGTTATAGCAAATGAACATAAAATAATATATAAAATTAAGAATATTTCAAACCTATTTGGTGTTTATACTAAATTAGAAACATTTAAGAAACAAATATGCTGGTATAAATGTATACTGAGTGTAATTTGCTGATGAATTGTGACTTGCTGAGGCAGCTTGATAGTCCACCAAACCCAGCAGTTCTGTTCTTGGTGTCCCCTTAGAAAATGCATAATAATTAAAATACAGTGTTTTGATCCTGTATCTGCAAAACCAGTATGATGCTTTTCATTTTTGAATGCCTTTTTGCCAGAAGAATTCTCCTTTGTTGGTTCTGTCTGGATGCTGGTAGTCACTGGGAGATACTAGATTATCTAGTGACATTTTCAGAAATAATGGAAGAAAACCAAGAGGAGTAATGAAGTAATTTATAAACAAAATTGCAAAACACTTTTGAAACCTGGCCACTGTTGCAGCGAATTTAAAAGAGGAAAAAATTTTGCCTTGGAGTCAAGTCTACACAATTATTTTCTAATTAAAACCAAATACCCTTTTAAAGGTCTTATTCCTTTCATTTTTCCTAATTTGGTTTCCAACCACTTATATTTTATTAAGTATAGCACATCTAATAATATCTGTATGCAATGTGAAGAGGACTAAGCTTTATCTATAAACTGTATTTATCCTTCTTACTTTGCTAAATGCACAGCATGCTAGCAATTTATATCAATCAATGAGGCATTACTGACTAGTTCTAGCTGGTCACAAGGACTAGTTCAGGCATTTATAATGTTGGAACTGAGTATTACATAGCTCATATTCCTTAAATTTATCTAAGGTTAAATGTATCACAGTTTTTTTTTTTTCCTTCAATGATTGATAGTGATACAGAAGAACCATTTTTTAGCCTTTCCCATGAGATACACATGCTTTTGAAAATATTTTTTTTTCCTATAATCCCCTTTCATTTAAAGGCAGTTGTAAGAAACTGTGCTTTTCTGACCTGTCACCATGGTTTCAACCTGAAGTCTGTTTTTAGCTCTGTGGCCACAAGTCAAGCACAGTTGCTGATTCCTTTGACTGTTCTGCAAGTGCTGTCATCCATGGTGTCGGCCTTCCTGGCACAGCTAGTACCACTCTGGAGCTTTACTCATAAATGCTGTGTTAAGCAACTGCTAATCTATTCTAAGGAGTTTATCATCTTTGGGATGCTCAGTTTGTATAAAATGTTAGATGAGTCATGAGACATTATGAAACCCTGAAGGTATCACGCTGGATTAGAGCAGAGGCCTTTCACAGTCAGCACTCTGTCTTGGCAGAAGCCAGAGTCAGATCATTCAAAACAAAATGCAGTAAATGGTGATCAGTTGTCCTCAGCAGCAGTTACCTTCTGCCTCTCTTCACTGGAATATAATTTATCCCCTGAAATGTAAGAATTACTATTAATTCCAAATCTTTGTGTTCTCCTTGTTAAAGAATCTGCCTTTGTCTGTCATTTCTGATTATCCTCCCTCTCCCAGTCCTACCCAGCTCTTTACTTCAGTGTTTTTTTCTATATTACATTTAGTAGAAATCTCATTGCATTCAAACTATGCTTTTCTGACCTGTTGCCAAGGTTTCAACCTTCCTTTCAGTATCAGGATAACTGTTGGTCACAGCTATTCAGCTCTCCCAAATAAATTATTTTCTAGTATTGTGTGTTATTTCTCATCTGAAATAAGTTTATGCTTATTAATCTTCAGTACAAGTTCAGCAGTCCCCATGGTTCAGTATGACAGTCACTTACAAGTCTCTTCTCATTTCCCACTGATCATCACTACTGTGTTTCTGATGTCTTTGCATTAAATCAGGGCTGCCCAGACTTTCTCTTTCCCATTGCCTTGCTTCTCAAGAACTCCTTGAAACCCAACGATGGTGCCATGTGTCTCAAGGTTTCCTCAGTCCTTCTCCCATCCCTTGATCAGATGTGTGTCTCTATCTCTTGCCCAAGAAAGATGAGTCTGCTCCTGCCAGAAGTCTTCATCAGCCCTGGACCTGACACTAAGAGACCACAAAGAAAGACTGTCCCTACAATAACAGACTTCAGGTTGGATTTATCTTGGAAATGAACCACAGGTATCCCAAGGACAGTAGATTCACCCAATTTTTTTTTTAGATAGACTCCTCAGAAATTAACCAGATATGGCAGGTTTAGTATTGTTTTATACAGCAGAACCAAAAGATTTTAAATCATGTATCTATCTTTCTTATTCCTTAAATTATAGCCATTTGTCAAAATTTGTCCAAAGATCTTTGGAGGAACATGGAATTAGGGTATTTTGCATGTGGAAAAATATTGCTAGTTTTGAAAAGAGAGTTCATTCCAACTTTGTTTTTGTCATCACTAGATAGATAAATCTGCATGATTAAAATAAAAAGATTGTTCTCTTGCTCCCCTCACTGACTCTATTCAATTATTTAAGCTCTGTTAAGATGACCTTACAAACTGGGCCACAGTCCAGGAAGTGATTACAGTTACGTGTAGATAGCGTGATGAAGGAGGGTTGAAATGCCTAATTTCACTTTTGGAAGTATTTTTTAGTATTATTTTTTACTTTCTCTTTAAACTGATAGCAAATTAGCCTGCTGCTTGGAACTGAACGTTTACCCATCACATTTGTTTTAACCCAGTCTAGGATAGGACAACTGAAAATTTTTAATTGGCCACGGGAAAATTAGGTGCCAGATTGTGTCCTGGTGTAGACTTGACAGTTTTCTCCTATAAATATCCAATGAGAATTATTGTAACACAACTCAAAACCAGTAAAATTTTAAAATTACCTCAGAGTGCATTTAACCTACAAATAAACTACAGAATGGGCCTCAGAAAGTATGTGCGGACTAATCAGCAGCAGATGTCTTTGGGACATCTAATTTGGCTTCCACAACTCTCCAGAATAATTAGAAGCTTTGTGTAAGGCACCACAGCCACCCCAAACAGAAGTCCATCATGTTTGTGAACAACTTGAGCCTTTGTCCAAGTGGTCAGGTATGCCAAGGGTGCCAGCACCTCCCTAGTAATGTGATTCCAGTGACAACCTATGGTGTTAATTGCTGGTGCAAAGAGAACTGGGCTGAGTAATCTCCCCAGGTCTGGACACCAATCTTGTCAATCTGTGCCCAAGAAAGATTGAAAGTAAATCCATGGTTTGATAGCAGGCCAATTCTTTCACATCTGACTGGTCTATAGTTAGTGTAACACAAATCACAAGGTTTTTCTTATCACCTGAGACACAGGTATTTGTACAAATAAGAAAATGAAATTAGCTCGATAAGGAAGGAGGTGCAGTAGAGTCTAGAGAGCTGTCTTCTACTTAGAGGGGTCTTTGTTTGAGAAGGTACCAGTAGAGTGGTGAGAATTGCAAACAGCACCTCAGCAAGGAGTTTTCAGGGACTGAGAAAAGGGGCTGCAATATGGGCCCTCGATGGAGCAGGGTGTCTCACTACTTCACGAGCGCTGCAGCAACTGCACAACACCCGCCTGTGTTTTCCAGGGTCAGCTCAGTGCACACATGAGCTGGGAGCTCCCTGACGGCTTCACCCTCATGGGAAGGCCTGGCTGCCCGCCCTGACCCGAGCCACCAGCCCTCCCCACCTTTTGTCCATCTGGGTGGGACAAGCAAGGAGCCAGAGTACGCGGAGCCCGGACCGTGGGCAGCGGTTCTCAGGCACCATTTTTGGCACATTGGTTCATCCTCACCAGGCATTCAGGGCAGGCCCTCCCTCCCATGGTCCAAGGAGAACCACAATATCCCTGCAAGGACTCAGAGCATTCCTGGTCAGGAGAAGTCCATAACTCTCTCCTGGAAGCTGGCCAGGGTCACAGGGGATGGGCCAGGCCATTCAGACCGTGCCCCAGGATCAGCAGGACAAGGCTGGGTTATGGCCAGCACCTGCTTTCAAGGAGAAAAGCACCACATCAGCCTTGCCCACCTTGCCATCTTTCTGCTTCCTAGTCCTTTGTTTATCCTGGTTAGACCCAGAAGAAGGCATGGATGGGCAGACACAGCAGGAGGCTGTGGAGGGAACCAGGTGTCCTCCATTCTGGGCACCCTTGGCCCAGCTGCCCCAGGTGTGAAACATCTTGAGCTTCCAGAGTGACAAATGAGCTGTTACTGTCTGAGACACTGCAACTAGGGCCTGGAGAGGAGAAGACACAGCAGGAGCATAAACATCTCTGACTGACAGGCTGTTGGAGGATGGACAATCTACTCTTAGTGGATTATGGTAACATTTGGGAAAAGATTTCCATCTTCTGTGGAAAGAAGAGCAAACCTATATTTTCCCTGGGTTTAGGTGAGAGTCTCCAGAGTTTTCAAGCAGCTGGACTAATACCTTTACGATGAAATTTGATACAATGTCAAATGATTTTCTCTTCAAAACCTGTTATTTTGGAAAATAAATGATGGGGAAGAAAATGAATAATGCGTTATTCATTCATTTAAAAAGAAGCTGTTGGCAATGGTTTAGTCAGATGCAGTGCCTTTGGCTGGTAAAGATAATAAAGGAGTAATGAATTAGTCATCAATACTGCACCAAAAGTAAAAGGTCAAATTTGTCATTGGACTAAAACCAAAAGGCCAGATTTGTTCTGTTATTCTAAAATGGTGGTCTTCAGGCCCCCTTTGATTTACACACTGCAAAATAATTCCAGCAGAGCTGCAGACTCTTCCATGGAATATTTAAAACTATTAAATGCCCTTGCTTTATCTCTGTTGCTTTTTCAAATCTCATCAGGAATAGTTTGTGTACCCTCAACTAGCCATGTAGTACAATCTCATACAGAGAATTGAATCTGGCCTCTGGTTTAACAGACCCACAGAGATTTCCTTGGAGAATTTGTTCCACAACAAAGATACTTGGATGAAATCCTGACTTGGATTGTCCAAACTGCTATGAGGCAGGATTACAGTGATGCCAGGATTTTACTGCCTCAACAACTAAACAAAGCTGGTGCCTCCTGGCTCCCCTGCCATTGTTCTTTTACTTTGCATGCAGATTCTTTCTGTCCTGTGTGCACTCCATGGCAGAGAGGTTTGTGGCCTCCTGTTACTGCAGGATAAGTCACCTTTCAAGGGCCTATCACCTCTACAGCAACAGCAGCACCAGGAAGCAGCACAGACACAATCAGTATTTCTGGGGCCTGAGAAACTTCTGTTTGCATTCAGCTGCAAAAACTCAGAGACTCAAACCTGACTGGTTTTGGCAAAGGATAAAGCACTGCCAGCCCTACTTGAATCTGCTGTATAAATTCACCTCCTAAATAATTTTGTGTGGTTTGCATCATTCCCTCTTCTATACAATTTGCTGTCTTCAAGCCTGCATTTGAAATTTTCACACTTTTTTTCATAACTGTTCAGGACAAATTTGTCTTGTCAATATGACCTCAACAGCAGATCAGAATGCTAAAGCTGCCCTTGCTTATTCATAACTCCAGCATCACATTCCCAAAGGGCAAGATCAGTAATTATTGGTAACATTACTCTAAAGAGCATTCCTTCCCATTCTGTAATAAATATGACAAATGTGATACCACTATCTGAAGAACTTTTTCCATACCTCTTACGTTTCTCTTTCTTTAAAAGTACTTAGTACTTCTGCATCACATCTGCCTTAATTGGTGGAAATCTGTCTTGCCTTGCTTTGGAAAGCAGTGAATTAACATGCTGCTGCTTGTACTCTGCTTACTCACTTCCAGACATGGAATGATTTAATCTAGATTTATAATATTGTGAGATTTTATGCCTCAGCTTGCTTAAATTGACACTTGCAACATAGGATGTGAATTACTTATCAGCAGTGCTTATATACTGGTATGATGAGCACCATCCAAAGCCCAAGAGGGCAAAAGAAAGAAATTCAGAGTGTAGATTTTTCCACTTACAGAACTTAAGTGGCCAGGTAAGAAAACACTTACTAAAAATTAATATAGCTTCTTTGTTTCACTCTCCCAGGGATGATACGGATTGCCTGTAGTGTCAAGGGGGATACTCCCACCTGAAGGAAACATATATATAAATTAAAACTATACAAGCACCAATTATTTGCTGACACAGATGTTAATGCTACTGTGAGCACAGCTGTTGTCTAAGAAAGCCCTAGGTGCTGTAGCTGCATGGAAATCTTGGTGTTTGGCATATTAAACTTATGGCTGTAGCTCTTGTTTTAAACAAAAGCTTGAAAGCATGGAGGGGAGGCAGGGACTGGAGGTAAAGCAGCTCCCCAGGCAGGGAAAAGCAGTGCTCTGCCCCTACATTGAAGCAGAGCAGGACAGAGCTGCTGTGTGTGAGACATGCATGGGGGTCTCTTTCGGAGCGAAGTAGGAGAGGCTGGGACAGGAGATTACATCTTGGGCTGTATACTGCAGGGGGTGAGAGAGCCAGAGGGTCTCAACACTGCCTTCAAGCCCATCTGCCACCATGAGTTAAAGCCCTCAGGGATCAGGAATGTCTTGTCCATAACAAAGCTCCTCCCCATGCTCATGGCATAGTAATCATTGTCTGGAGAATCAGTATTGCAGTGGTGCTGCCCTTCACAAACATCAGTGATGTCTGAACATCATTTCCCCATGTCCCTCCGCAGCAACCAATCTTCGCTTGGCCCACTGGAGCATTAAATCAAGTCTGGAAATGAAAATGCAGTTTGTGGGCACGAATTCCTCATTTTCACCAATAAGCATAGAGAAAGGTACAGAGACATTCTGAAAGCATCAGTGAATCTGGATGAGTTTTCTAACTTCCCACCTTGGGTGCAGTCCTGCAGGATCAGAAAAAGATATGGATCTGTAGGATTTCATGTTCCAAATAAATTGCTGATCTTATATTGTTGCAGTTCTTTTCAAATTTTTTGTCTTTATTGACCTATTTTCTACTTTGTGCTTTGTTCAAGTTTTTTTCCCTACAGCAGAGAAATTGCAAATACAATGTTATCATGAGCAATGTGCTGACTTTTTTTTCTTATCTACCTTAGGACATTTATTTACCCTTTCTTCACTAGAGGCAGACCTTTCCCACTGCAATTGCTTTTCTTTGGCATGTTATTCTGTATCTATAATGGCTTCCTCCAGGGGTACTACCTGATTTACTGCGCTGAATACCCAAACAATTGGTGCACCGACATCCGATTTACATCAGGTAATTACAGCTGCAGGATTCCCAAGATCTAATCTCCAAGCAATTTGTAAGCATTTTGAATTATGTCCTAATCTTCAGTGAACATGTGAGTCAAACCTGTTGTGATGGAAATCAGCATAAGGCCTGCTTGCTGGCCCAGATAAAACAAGTAAATGTGCAATAACTTTTTTTTCCCTGCTAGGCAGCCACCAATGAAGGTATATCATGCTATGTGTTAGTCTCAAATCATGAGCCTTGTTTTACTGACAGCACTCCAGAGCCTCCTGCTGCTGTGGGCCACAGAGATGCAATCTCAGGCCCCAGGTGCATGGGGCTGTGCCCTTGCTCCACCAGAGGTGTGCACCCAGCAGTGGCTGTGTGCGAGTGCAAGCTGTGGCTTTCTCTTCCCTGCCAGGGAGCTTTGCACTCCATGCAGCTATTCTGAGTGAGAGAGAAAAGCAGGGCAAAACCCCAGCATGAATGAGGCTTTGGGTACAAAGAGCTCTTTTTTCTCATGTAAGGCGCAGGGGAAGATTAGAGATCACGCACAGTCTGGTTGTATGTTAATACGATTCCTTTCTATTCTGTAACTTAATAGCCTAGCTGAATTTCACCCTGCAAAATCTCTCAGAGAATAAATGAACAAGAGCAGTTAGATGGCATTACAGATTTGGTACTGCACAGAGAGTGGTTTTAAATGTAAACATAGAAATTAGGATTAACATGGATGTCTGAGGAAATGTTTTGGATACAGTAAGTACAAACTAACCAAGGTACTCTCTATACCCTGTTTCAGACCATGGATGCAAGTCCAGTCTTTTCAGACAGGATCACACACTAAAAATTCTGGAAATTGTTTAGTAAGACCTCACATATCCAACAAAGAAAATACCATATAACTTCATTTTCATGATAAATAAAATATATATTTAATGTTAAAAAAAAAAAAGAGAAAAGAACATCAGCGTTAGCAGTACTTGAAATATTAAGGAAAAAACAAACAGTATATTCTTCCTCTACAGCTCTTACCAACTTTCTGTTGCTACTGGAAATGTTGAGATTTTATCAGCATTTAGTCTTTTATCTAAACATTGTATTGTACACACTATTTCTTTTCTTGCTTTCCCATCATTGTCAGAGGTGGTTTTCTCAGTGTGCAACATGTCATGAAATGAAGGGCATGTCACCTGCAGACTTCGTCAATCGAATGCCTCTGGTTTTTCAGTTAAATGGAATCTGGTCAATGGATCAGTCTGGCCAGATAATGTCAGCATCCTTCAGCAACTACCTGCTTTCCATCCACGCCCAAAGCTCTGTCCAGGCAGCCTCACTGCCAGTGGACTGGAAGGTGCTGAGATGCAAGTTCCTTTTCCAGCTCCAGTTATGTGCTGGATAACTCTGTGTCTCTGTGCTCGGCCTTCCTCAGTGTAAAATGAGGGTATTGGTACTTGTCTACAGCTCAGTGCTTACTTTGTGCACAGCTGTGGCTGGCTGTCATCAGCTGTGGTGCCCATGGGGTACTTTGTGTCCCCCTATGTTATTTCAATAAATGGGGACTATGGTCACCTGGAAGTTCAGCTGAAAGTGCTCTGGTGTCACCAGTCACCTGTGCTTCTCCTGTTCAGTAGCCTTCTTGGCAGCAATGCATCTTTTGACTTGAAAAAGAATCCACTCAACTCACATTATGACCCCTATCTGTCTGCTGCAAAGACAAACCTCACACATGAGCTTGAGCAGGGATATCTGGACAGAGCTGTCTTTCTAATCCACTTCTTGTTGGTTTCTTAGGCCTCCTCTTATTTCTGCTGGGAATGGGAATCAACATTCACAGTGATCTCCTGCTGCGCCAGCTGAGGAAACCCGGAGAAGTCACGTACAAGATTCCTCAAGGTACATTCTTATCCCCCACTTCCTTGAAGGAAGTAGGGCAGCAGAATAAATAATGTTTTCTGACTGAGTTCACAGGAGAGTGACAATAATGGTCTTGCACAGGTGCTTGGTCCAGGTGTCCCCCCAGGCTGCAGGGACTGGTGTGAGCTGGCTGCAGGCAGTCCAAGGAAAGCAGCAAGAGTATCTGGAAAACATGAGCTGTGAGGAGAGATTTAGGAAATTGGCTGGTAATTCTGAGAAGATTGAAGTGGACAGGAAGAGGATTTTAACTTTGCAAAAGGCAGCTGCAAAGAAGGAAATAGTCTTCTCCATGCCCAGAAAGAAGTAGTAGTGGATTGCTTACTGTGCAAAAGGTGGATTCA
This sequence comes from Camarhynchus parvulus, assembly GCF_901933205.1. Classification (NCBI taxonomy): domain Eukaryota; kingdom Metazoa; phylum Chordata; class Aves; order Passeriformes; family Thraupidae; genus Camarhynchus; species Camarhynchus parvulus. Next base: position 33,110,986 of record NC_044573.1, on the reverse strand, counting down.
AAGTGTAAACTTTAGGGGAAAATAATAACACCAAGGTGTTGAATTGCCTTTCCAGGAAATGTCTAGCTCTGTAGAGCAATATGGATGGGAATCCAAGAATTTCTTGGGCTTGGTATTAACTCCTTCTGCTGGCTTGTTATGGATGATGATATATCTCTCCCAGAGTTTCTCACCTCCAATATTTACCGTCTTCTTGTAAATGTTGCAAAAAACTGAGATCCAGATTTTGCATTCCCCACAGGCAGTGAAGCTGCAAAATATTTTTAGGGCATGAAAAGGATTGACTAATACTAATTCTTATAATTTAAATCTAATAATGGTCTTTCTTAAGTTATTTTCCAAATGAAAAGAAATGGTTGTGAAAGTGCTGGAAACATCTCAGTCAGAATCCTCGTTGATTCTTGTGTTTACACACGAATTTCAAACAAGATCCCCCTTTGGCATGGCTCCACTGGCTTCAGGGAAGTGCATTTAAGTTGCTGCTATGGGCTGAATAAGAAAGGGTACATATTCTGCTGCTGACTTTATGTGAAAGAACCTTCCATGTGCAGGAGATGACTGTAAAAATCAAACATTTTGCTGCAGGAGGACTGTTCACCTATGTTTCTGGAGCCAACTACTTTGGAGAAATTGTGGAGTGGTTTGGTTTTGCCATTGCAACCTGGTCCCTACCAGCCTTCGCCTTTGCCTTTTTCACTCTTTGCTGCATTGGTCCACGTGCTTATCACCATCACAGGTATCAAACTGTTCCTTGCCATATGCTGCTACTTCCCCTTGGAATGCAGTTTGCAAAATGCCAGGGAGGACCAGAGCCAGGATTTGGGATAAAACTGAAATCTGAAGCCTTGTACAGGAGGTGTATTGTGTAGGGCAGGCAGTCAGCTGGTGCCCCTGGCCTGACCGTCATTTAATGTGACCTGAGCTGCATCACTGCTTCCAGCCTGCTAAAGCCTCTCTTTACTGAGCCTCATAAATGTGAGCATTTCCTAGGGTTTCTCTTGCAACCTCTGCAGTCCTTTGGAATAGATATGCTCTTAATTCCTAAAATTTCTACTTTAGGCCTGTTAGAACCTTAACAGTATTATCAGTTAATTAAATAACCAGGTGCAAATAGTTTTGGAGCTGCTCTTTTGCAGAGTAACAAACTAAGAAAACAAGAAAAGGCAGCTTGGAGCAGTTTTAAGGTCCCTCAGCTGATCTGTATTGAAACTGAGCAGTTTCCCTCCATGTATGCAGGTTCACTGTCTTGCTTATTTTCTTTCAGGTACTACCTCAAGACATTTACGGACTATCCAAAATCAAGGAAAGCCTTGATTCCTTTTGTTTTTTAATGACTGAAATATGGACTCTTTGTCTTGTTTTTATAGGAATTTTTTTTCCAGTTCCTAGCTTTAACGCTAGGTCTGACTATAATTAATTGTATAGATGATATCCCAGGATTGTAACAGGCAAGAAGGTAATTTGGAATGGGAGTTCTTGTTTTAATTAGAGGGGAAATTGCAGATAGTTGTGGGCAAAAGGACTCCCCAACAAACATATTTGCTTCTCAGTGCAGTTCTATCTGTGGAAAACAAATATGTACCCGCATTGACATCAGAGAAAAAACATTGGCTAAATATTGTTGCAGAAAAGTAAAAAGTAAGCCCATTACTTTGGAGAAAGTCTTCAGCAGCCACTCCAATTTGTAGCACTTCTGCAACTGCTCCTCCTGCCCCCACGCTGCAGCACTCGTGCCCTCGCTCTGCTGGCAGTGCCCTGCGTGTTGCCACTCTTTAAACCAGACAGGGGGGTCTCATTTGCCCCAAAAAATTACTCAGCCCATTATTTTTCATCTAAAAGCCATCTTAACTCCCAGAACACAATGTAACAGGAGGCAGCTTGTGCTGGCACAGGGCTGGGAGCAGCGTGCCGCGGCACAGAGGTGAGGTGAGGCACACGGAGATGGAAGCTGGCGCTCACAAGCACAATGTCTGTGTTCCTTCCTTAAGCGTTACTTCCATCACTGTCAGATGATTAATCTTCAGCCATCAGGGTTTGTTTTTTAAATGTACTTTGTTATAGCAATTGCAGCTCCATTAGCATTTCTTTTCTCTTGCAAATCCAGATCTTTTTTTCAGAATAAAAATTTTTCCACTCGGTTGTTGTTCATAAAAAGATTTGAAATGGTGATGTATGACAAAAATTACAACAAATAAAAAGCTCTGTGTTGAAGAAAATGTTCTCTGACACTGGCAGTACATTTTGTCTACAGAGAATATTTTCAGATACTCTTATTAGGAAATGATGCAGAGATATTATTGAATTTTTACAATCAGACAGAATGCCTCTTCCTAATTTCAGGATAGTTAGGAATTTCCCAAAAAATGTCATTAATCCCAATAGGAAGAGATGTCCCCTTGGATGCTGATAGTTTTAGTTACCCTTTAGAGCATAAAATCCTAAGCTAAGAATTATGCTGAGCAGCTGGCAAGAAAAAGACCAGACTGCACACATGAAACATACTACCTACTGTTGGAATGACCTGATTGATTGTATGCAATTTCCTCCAAAACACAATAAAATTTATGTGAAACACAGAGCTGTGTTAGCCTATAATTTACTGTTTGCAGAAACAAATCTCCGTGATGTTGCTCACCAAGTTCTGCTCACACCAACTTCCTCCTTCTGGACAAACCCTCCCTTCTTCGCTCATATTATAAATCTTCTTCACTACCAGAGCAGAGAGGCCAGCTGGGGCTGGCTCCCACTGTACAGTTCCTCTACAGCCCAAAGGAGAGCCATGTGTGGGCAAAGGAAAGGGAGGGAGAAAATAAGATACAAGCAAAATTGTTGTTGCATGGGATGAGAGTTTCTATATTAGCAGCACAAAAGTGTTTTCCTTTGGTTACCATATCTAAAGCAAGGCTGGAGGCAGTGAGGATACCAGGTTGGAGATTTGACCCCTTCCCCAGGGAGTGGATGCTGAGAAATGAGCAGCAGCCGTGCTCCCCAGAGCTCCTCCCCTCAGCATATCCTCCTTGATGATCCCTCCTTGCAATTTTCCTCTCCAAAGCCTCACAAGTGTTGAGACCAAACAGCACATGAGTGCCAGTGTTCCTTGCTGCTGTCTCCTCCATCTATTTCTGAGCCAGGGGAGAGCAGGGACCATGCTCTGCCTCACCCTTTTGACCAGAACAGGACTTGTGCAGACTTCTCTGCCCCTCCTACCCACCCCTCACTGGAGTATTTTTGGTGTCCCCAGGACGAAGGAGGAATTGAGAATCCATGTTCTTAGAAGGCTAATTTATTGTTTTATGTATTTATATTATATTATATGAAAGAATACTATGCTAAAACTATACTAAAGAATAGAGAAAGGATACAGACAGAAGGTTACAAAGAATGATGATGAAAACTCATGACTGCTTCCAGAGTCCTGACACAGCTGGACAGGGAGTGGTCATTAAGTCAAAACAATTCACATGAAACCAATGAAACAACCACCTGTTGGATAAACAATCTCCAACCACATGCCAAAGCAGCAAAACAAGAGAAGCGGATCAGATAATTATTGTTTTCATTTTTGTTCAAGGCTTCTCAGCTTCCCAGGAAAAGAAATCCTGGTAAAGGTATTTTTCAGAAAATATGACAGTGACACCTCACATCCAAACAGGACTATTTCCTGCATTTATTTTGTCTTCATTAATATGTGCACCAGGTAGTCTGCTATTGCCACTGTCAGTCCCAGATACCAGTGCATGGAGCTGGGGGTCAGAGTGGGAGAACTGGTGCTCGTCCAAGGTAGGAGATGCCTGCCTGCAGGCTGGAGGGCCCCACAGCCTGGCACCGTGCTCTTGCTGAGCACAGGGTGCTTCCAGATGCTGGACATCTTTCAGGAGCATCTCCATCCTCTCTGTCATGGGCCTTGGACATGTTGCATGGAAAAACACTGGTTGCAGGCAGGAAAGAATCATGTTTTTCTTCTGCCCCATCCCATGGCATTTTTGGACAGCAGGAGCAAGGCACATATGCTTTAAACCCCCTACAAGCAATGATTGCAGTTAATTGTCATGGAGAGGTGCCACAGGCTCTCCCCATATGGAGATCCTCCGTGGGAGTGCACCAGGGCAGCATAACTCATGAGAAATTTTTTCATCATCCCTTACTTTTATAAGGAAAAATATATCCCCACGTCTGTGGGAGAAAAAATGCAGCAGACATTTTCATATCCTTCTGCTCAAGCCTCTGGAAGTTATGTACACATATGATTTCAGAGCTGACTGCAGAATATTTTGCAAAGCAGCACTTCTCTGACTTTCTTTGCAATGTCCTTTTGTTCTGCCAAAACCCAACAGATGTGTCCTCTGCTGGTGAGCATTTTAAAGAATACCTTGTTCCTTTTCTCCTCCTTTTGCAATACTGTTTTTCTGTTTCGTTTCCTTCCATCATTCACATCATAAACTCCATTAATCTTCAAGGAACATTTATGTTTGGGTGCTGTTCACCAGGAAAGAGCCTTTCTCAGAACAGCTCTTAGTGCTGCTGCTCTGACAGAAAGAGTTCTCTTACACAGAGTGGATAACCAGCCTTCATTCCTGCCATCAGTCTGCTAGGAAAATGAATCCTTTCTTCCCAGGACTCTTGTTAATTTAATTATTTTTGTACTGTTCAAGTGGTTTTCTTCAAAAGTTGACTTCCTGCAAACATGCACTGTACTGCAGTGGAAATACACAAATGGTTTAATCATGCATCTGACATTTTCTGCTGCACGACGTGTTTTCTGCACCTAAGAGACCAGACAGACCACTTATGAACTCCAGAATTTAGATATCTAATATCTTCTGACAACCAAACCCAGAATTAAATGCTGTTCACTGGGAGGCAAAGTGGAGAACAATGGCACTTGCCAGCCCTCATTCCCATCTCAGTGTGCCACACACACTTCAGCCTTCGCCTGGCTTTAGTCCATGCTTCAGATAAGAGGTCACTCAAGACAATAGAATTTGCTTCCAGGCAATGTAGGGCACTCAGTTGTTGTTTTGAAGTACATATTTTGTTGCAGTTGTTGTTTTGAAGAACATATTTTATGCAATATATTTACCTAAAAGGCAAAGACCCCCATTTTTGGCCCCTGAGTGACTGTCTTTCAGAGAAGCTCTCATTTCAGACCTGCACTCCTGCTCCCATTTCTCTCCTGGAAGAGAGCCTGTTATGCTAGGACAGCTCTGAACATATCTGCAGAAATATCAAACCATGGTGTGTCCTGCTATCACAACTACTGAGGAACTCTCCATAGGTAGGCAGAATGTTCTAATGGTTAGGCTGGAGAATATCAGCTTTGTACTGTTGACTGTGTCACTGATTGACTGACAAATTCCACCCAGTGACTCACCACTTCTGGGGCCTTTCCCTTTCCCTTTCCCTTTCCCTTTCCCTTTCCCTTTCCCTTTCCCTTTCCCTTTCCCTTTCCCTTTCCCTCGCCCTTATGAACCATTGAACCCTATGATCATTTGCTGACAGCAGAGGGTTTGTCTGTGTGTATTTGATTTACTTGTCCAATTAACAAAATGCTTTTTAATGCAGATCACCACAGGGTCTCATTTAAATCCAAGCATAGTTCTGGAAGCCTCACGTCCTCTCATCAGCCACCTCTGGGCTCTCCTGAAGTCCAGTTCCTCAGAGCAGGCATAGCTAGAGCTGCCTCCTGTCAGACTCAGACACTGCTGTCCCTGTGTGAGTAATGTGATCCAGGAAACACAAACGTTCCACACCACTCCAGAGCCAGGGCCTGCCAGCTCCTCACGAGTAGCACCATGCTCTGTGAGTGAAGCACTGACAGCCGTTGACTGCTTGGGAACATGCCATTATTCACCTCAAAATGAGATATAAGTTTGATCTCTGCAGGAGCAAAGGTGGGGGGCAGACATCAAGAAGTGTCTAATAGCAACACCTGGAAATGTAAAGGAAGATAGATGGATCTGGTTCTGGCCTGTGTTGTCACAAGTTACTGCTGCCTTTCCAACAAACCTACCTTCAGTGCCCTGAGTCTGAAAGGTAAAAGAAAATGACACAATTTTTGGAAGTTCATTATCACAGAATCACAGAATTACAGAATGGTTTGGGTTGGAAGACATCTTAAAAATCATACAGTTCCAACCCCCTGGCCATGGGCCGGGACACCTTCTGCTGGACCAGGTTGCTCCTGGTCTAACTTAATAAGAAAATTTAGTTCCTTTGCATATTAAGAGAGGAGACGGATCTTAACTGATGCAGTATTTGGAACAATCCCACCAGCATGTTTCTTCAGGTCGGTGTTGAGGTCTCCCCCTCCAGCAGAGTCAGTGGAGACATTAGCTCCTCCAGGCTGTAATTTACAGCACCCAGGCTGGAAGGCTACAATCCCAAATAGGAGGTAAGGATGCTAGAAGCACATCCCAGTAAGCCCACATCCATTCATTTAATGGCATGTGCATTGCATATGATCAGGTGGGAAACAGCTGTGTCTAGGTCCTCTGACCAGCAGTGTTATTCCCAGAACTTGAGCTATCCTGTTTGAACACCTCGGCTCCAGCATCACAGGCACCTGGCAGGTTGCATTCCAGTTCACTTGCCTACTTTTGCCATGTAAGATTACACAAAATATTGTCTTGGCCATGCTTCCCTACCACACCAAATACACCGTGTCTGTTCAGGCTGAATATCCCCCTGCCCTGCAGGGTTGCTGCCATGAGGAAAGGCCCTTCACTGTGGATATGTTGCACTTTTATGCTGTGTGGCTGCTGAGGGGTTCATTTCAATGAGTTCACAGCAGTCTTGCCTGGGCCTGAACTGAAATCTGCGTGGGGTGAGTTTGTTCTGCCTGAGTGCTGAGAGGGGAAACAGAACCATGAGCCCCCTGGGCCCCCATTCTGTGCCCACCAGACCTTGGGAGTTGGCCATGGGCTCCCTGTGTCCACAGGGCACTGGGTATCACACCTGTGAAGGGGAATTCAGCTTTCTGAAAACCTTGGGAGAGTCCTCTTCTGCATCCCCATCTTCATTTTTCTCATCCTCAGCCCCTAACAGGGGGCTGCCACACCTGGACATGTTAGAGCAGAGCAAAGCCCTCCTCACCCAGCACCGTCAGGCACGTATGTGCAGCCCTGAGTGAATCTGTTTTCTGTCATGGAAACTCCTCAACTCCTCCATCTCCCCGGCAAGAGAGCAGCTCACAGATGATTTGGAAATCACTCTCTGCCAAAATAGGATCTTTGCCATTTGACCAGAAAATCTCTGTTTCAGATCTCTGCAGGAACAGAAACCCTGTCCTTTCACCAATTAGAAACTTGGAAGGTATTCAAGTAGAGGAAACCAAGAAAATTATGTTCACAGTGCATGTTCTAGAGATGGGGAAAGCTGGCTCTGGCAGGCCTACAGGCAATTTTAAAATACCAGCAAATATCACTCTTGGGATAAAAAGCTGGAATTAAAATACATTTACATCAATGGAGTCCCCTGACCTAAATAATCTCTTCCCTCTGCTGGTAATTTATAACTGGTAGTAAATAGGAAAACGTGCATTTCAGCACTGAATGTATTCATCCTGCCTTCTGCACAGTGGGGTGAACATTACCCTTGCACATCCTGGCAGGCTTGTACACTGACAAATATTTCTGGGGATGGTAACTGAGCTATGCCAGGCAGTCCTCTTACATGTGATACAACTTTGGCTTCACAGACAGCAAGCCAGAGCCTGAGCCCAAAGGGCTACAAGCATATCTGCAGATAAAGTCATAAACAGAAAAATGGGGACTCACAAAGCTGAGCTGGACACCCTAGAGCTGTGCTGATAACACTGGGCTGAACTCAGGCTTGGCAACCAGCACTTTGAAGCACGTCGAACAGTGAAAATCTCCCTGACTTCAGCAAGGATCTGGTTTCACATGTGTTTTCTCTGCTCAGATGTACCAATGGCCTGTAGCCAGTGATTTTCAGCTCTGTTTCTACCCAGCATGTCTTAACCCTGGCAACTAAGGCAAGATTTTTTTCATAAAATAATATTGCTGTTTTCCCTCATTTCTGCCAAGATGCTTTTTCACAGGCATTTCAGAATTTCTTCTCTCCCTAGGCCTTGGGCTCTTAAACATTTCCTACAAGGAGGAGTAGGATAGACTGCTTGTATACCTCTGCCTTCCCCTTTTTTCCAGTCTGGTTTAGCCACCAGCTCAAGTAGAGACTGCCATTCCTGCAGCCCAGCTGAGAGCATGTGTCCTTGTGGCAGGATAGAGGCCAACCCAAACAGCACTCCCTCAGTGTCCCATGATGGCAAAACCTTGCACCATTTCATTAACTTATTGTCTGCTATGATTTTTTGGGGTTTTTTTCATGTGCCATGAAGAACCTCCTTGAAGAGTTTCCTCTCCTTCATGGTTTCAAAAGTCTTCTGAGTTGTGTGGCATCCTGTTTGGGTCTGTGTCAGCAAGTTCAGACTCCACCTGAACTGGCAGTCCCTGAGCCATGTCTTGGCTCTGTACGGTTTATGCCCTTCCATCTCTTACTCTTCCTCTCATCCATCTCCTAGGCTTTGCCTCCTCTCTTTTTAAAATGGATCTAAGCATTTGAGGCTCTGGGCCTATCTGATGCTGCAGTTGGGATTTTGTCCCCATGGGAGATGCAAGCCTGTACCCTGTGTCCTTTCACTATGGACCTACCCAGCATGAAGCCTAAACTCTCAGGTGGCAAAGAGAAGCCGGTAGATGAAATAAAATAGAGTTTTCTGCCCTAAAAGCACTAAAAGCAATTGAAGTTGGAAGAGACTAGGAGTGCTGAATTTCCACCCTTCAGCAGGTCATGGAGGAGGTGAACACAAAGGCAATTCCTTGTACTGCCTTGAAAAGATAAAAGGGTCACGTCTGGGACCAGGGCAGGGAGTCCATGGCAGGACTGGCTTGCTTAGGAGGTCAGCCCAGGTCAGATGAGGAGCTCCATAGAAGGGTCAATAACAGTAAGAAATGGGAAAGCTGTTGGCTGGGAAGGTCACTGGGAACTTTGGGGGTAAAGTTCAGGATGGTGTAAAGGCATCAGTGGGGCCGATGCTCTCTGCCCAGACAAGTCATTCCCAGTCTTAGCACTACAGGCTAAGGATGAAGGACCATCTCTAACATTAGCTCTGATGAGTATCAGTGGACTGGTCTGCATGTTCAGGGTGCCATCTTTGCTCTGAGCACGGTATCATTTTCTCTGAAGTTGGGTCATGCGAGTGGTTGGTGCTGGGCCGTGAGTCCCCTGGGACTCTCTGTTGACCAGGGCTCTGTTTAGACCAAGTCTATCTCTGACTATCCAGACTAGATGAATGGGTCCTGGCTAGAAAGGCTAGAAATAAATTTACTAATTGGGCTTCCTTTATTAGAAAAGTGGATTCTAATGCTGGCTCAAATGTACCCATTTGTGCAACGTTGTCTGGATGATGTCTAGATGTTCTGGTAATCCAGACATCACCTGATTATATCCAAATAATTATTTCCATTATTTTGAAACCAGCATTCAGTGAAACTGACCCACAATTTCTGGTTGAGCCCTCACGTTGCAGGGCAGCTGGTGTTATAGCACCCTCTCCTCAGTTTTTCTTGATCTCATTTGTGGTCTACTGACACTGTGTTGCTTTTGCTGCTCAGAGGACATGATGAGTTCTTGCCAGCCTCAGCCATCCCTGCTCCCCTGGTTGAAGCAGCGACTGGGAACTGAGTGAACTGGAATTTGAGTAAATGAAAGCAAGGGGCTTGATTATGCCAGATGTCCTGGGCAATTAGAGTGTTATAGAGAGGAAAAGATCTTAACCACAGCAGTGAGTCTGCCTGGGCATCCCCCAGGAGGTCAGGGGGTGCGTGATGGCTTCTGATGAGAACACCATGCTTCCTTCACTTAACACGCTTTTGTTTGGGGTTTTCTATCGTGCTGTAGCTGTGAGAGGGGGAACAGCCAAGGAGGGATGACTCACAGCCGTGCTGGAGGCAAGGCAATGACTCAGAGGTGGAGCTGGCTTGCAGTCCAGCTGCAGCCTTACATCACACAGTAGTGGTGGGGCTGGAGAGGCTCCCAGTGTGCTCTCCTTATTAATAACCCTGACAAAAGATGCAGTGACTTGTTTCTGGCATCTTTTAGCACATTCCCAAAATTTATCCCATATGTTCACCTGCTTCCATCTGACTCAATCTTCTCTGAACACAAGTGACCAGGCTCAGTTCTGGGATAGCAGGCAAGGCTTGTCTCTGCCTTTATATGATAGCAATAAAGCCTACTGCAAATGCCTGGCCTGACACATCTGACAACAGCATTTACCTTGATTTATGTCTGTATCACATTGGGAACTCATCATAGTCCTGGGGTTGATTAATGCACCACAGAGCCCAGCCATGACACCTCCCTCAATGGATCTCTGTGCGACTTGGAAGGACCTCCTAGGGAGGCTTCATCCAGCCTGCAGAGCTGCTTAGCTCTTGCTGAGCAAGAAGCAGCTTGTTAGCACTGCCCAGCCAGATCTGTTGTAGGGAAGCTGTTGAGAGAGGCAGGTGCATGCTCACTTCCGTGAGGTGGAGGCCATGCCATCCTCATCCTGCTCTCTGAGAAAGTCCTTCAGTGTGAAAACACATTGCCCAGCTGCCATCAGGGGAAATGGCAGAAGGGGTTAAGAAAGGCATGCAACAGAGCTCAAAGAGTAAAGCAGACTCCTTCCCCAGAAAAAAAATGTACACACCCAAGCTGCGACACAGATTTATTCCCCCACTTCCTTGAGGGGGGGGTAATGAAGGGCTGGGCTGGGCACTGCACGTCACTTGCTCCTGATGTCAGGATCAGAACCCTTCAGTTTTTGTCTTTTATTTCTCCTCACTGGAAGGATTTCTCAATCACAGCAAAGTGTGTTTTGGTGATATTTTTGTTCCTTGGTCTGAGGATATGTTGACAATCTCACTTCCTACCAACTGCAACACTGCAATTGCTTAATGCAGAGTGTTGTCACATCCCTAGTTTATCAGACAGAGCATTTCAAGTTTTTAACCTCTCATTCAAATGATTTGATGAAAATGCCACAATAGTTTTCTTGCTATAGCCATAAACATCAGATGCTGTGCAAGTTTCAGTCCAAACAGCCTAAAACCCTATTTATTTCAATGAAATTACCATTGGTAATTTGTACCTTTTCATTTAAGAATGTGTTCACACATGAAGGAAATTAACTGTTTTCAGATAAAATTACTTATTGCTAGCAAATGACTATTATTTTGACTTGCACTAACAGTTGCTAATAATGCAAGATGGGGAGGGAGAGAAACATGTGTCTGTACCAGCTGTTGTATCACTCTTATCCAAAAAGCATGAAGAAGTTGCTGGCAGTAATCACAAAAAGATTTTCTTTCTTCCTCTTCAAACACAAGTATGACAGCTGTTGCCTCTAGCAAGTGTAATGTTTGCCCTATTGATGTTCATCCCATACAGAGTTTTGTAACAGACCAAAGAAAAATAACTCCTCAATATGGTAATAGTTGTGCAGTGAATCAAACTTGTTTCCTATGGTTGGCACTCAAATAAGAAAAAATACCCAAAACCAAACTGGCCACATGAAGATGTAATGACCTGACACCCAGACCTGTCCTGTGTGAAGAAGGGCAATAGCAGCAGAAATTATCAACCTGGTCTCCTGGAGGGGCACTGCCTCAGATTTCCTCACAAGTCCTTTTCTGTTGCTGTATCAACAATTGCACTCCTTGTCCCTCTGGGCAACAACTCTCCCTCTTGACAGAAACTTTGTTTTCTTGTTCCACAGTGGGTCTTGTGACAAGGAAGCGGCACAGCTGGGCTCCCTGGGCCAGGCTGCTCCCCGCTCTGCTCTCTGCTGCCCGTGGACACTTGTGAGCTGTGTCTGCTCCAGCAGCATAATACCTCCTTACCTGAGCTGATGAAGTATATGGAAACACATCATTTTGGGGGTGAACACATCATTTTGCTTGTTCTTACAATTGTATAGTGTCATGGCCCCAGTTTTCACAGGGGAGTCTCTGCCAAGGCAGCCTAGGTCCTACAACAACCAGCAACCCATATAGTGCCAGCTCTGCAGTGCAGCTAAACTTTTGCTGGGCAAACTCAATCCCTATTAATATATATCAAAGAAAGAAAAAAATCATCTTGAGGCAAAATATACGGGTAACCCCTGGGTTCTGAATTTTCTCTATTTTTTTTTGGCAGCCAAGCTGCTCACTTACTGTTATCAGCATCACCTCTGATTTCCCTCCATCAGCTGTGAGGTTTTAACACTGTACATAGCCTACACAATTCCTTGTTTCTCTCCCTTTCATTCTGAGACCTCACATTTGTCCCTCTATCTGTCTCACCAGTACTGTATTTTGGTGCTGTCCAAAAAAGTTTCAGGCTGAGGTGAAGTAACATGGGTCAACTCACTGCAAAATACCCTTAAAAGAGCTGCGCTAGAATAGAAAACTTGGCATTCCCTCTTTAAAATCCAGCAGGTTAACCACAAGACAACATACATAACTCTAAGTGCATGCTCAGGGATCCAGTGTATCAATATCCAGGGTAATGTTTCTTCAGTTACAGCAGTACTTCTTTTTCTGCCAGACCTCATGGGCAACATGGTCAAAAACAAATTCTAGATCTAATACTTCTTCACAGGCTTTTGATTAATAAATCAAAAAGTGAAGAGCAGCCAAAATCTCTAACATATGCAAGGAGCTAAAATAATTTGTGATACTTCGGGACAAACCTCATTCATTCAGAGGGGAGTGGGCTGGAGAGGAGGATACTCACTCCTGTGATTTAATTTCAGCTGAAGTGAGAGGTGCTCAGCTAGCATGCAAACTGTAGCAGCATCATTTGTCATTCAACCAGAAGTCATGATTTGGATGAGGAAATGACTAGGTAAAATCCAGTGATTTGTTCTTATGCAGAAAAGAGATTAGAATATTGAATCTGCTTCTTAAAGCTTGAAAAATCTGTGCATTTTTATTCTCCAAAGCCAGGGCCAAGTCACAGCAATTATTTTGGGGTAAAGTTATCTGATGTGCTCAAGGGCACATGTGGACTAGAAGTCAATGGTGCCATTTGGCCCTTCAGTAGGTCCTTGTCTGCTGTTAGCTTTACAAAATTCAGGGAATGTGATGTTCATCATCCAGCATGAGCAGCTGCTGCTGGAGCTGTTCCTTGGCTGGAGTGCTGGTCAGCCAGGGGCCAGCAGTTCCTCCAAAGTATATTTAATTTTGCAGTGTAGGTTTTTGAGCCTATTTCTTAAGAGGCAGTATATGAATAAATGCACAGATCCACCTGCTAGCCAGATTGAAGCAGGTCTACTCAGATGCCAGGAACTGGGAGAGCTGGTTAACATTTCTGGCTCAACTTTTGATCTGTTGCATGAATTTTGGCAAGGCATTTCTCACTGTAGCTGCTTCCCTTCCAATTTGTCAACATGCAAGCACTTTGTGTGACAGGATAAATGTAGTCTTGTCTTTATATGAAGCCTAATGAGATGGGACTCTGATCTCAGCCAGTGCCCCTAGACCTAAGCTGTTGAATTTAGATTTTTTTAGTTAGGTGCCTCTGAAAAAAAAAGACTTGGTAGCCTGTTTGTCAGCAGCAGCAGCAGATCCAGGGGCCACAATGAGACTGCAAGGAAATCTGAGCTCTCCTTTTACCGGATGAGTCACAAAGCAAAACCAGGCAAAAGTTGCTCTCGGTGAGATCCCCAGCCAGAGTCCTGTCACTGACTGGCATTGTAATATCAACAATAGGAAGTGAATTCAGCTTGCTTACAACCAGTTTTGGATCACACAGCTGGTGAGGCATCTGACAGGCCACGTGCACTGGCTTCTTTCCTCTGGAAACCCCTGGCAGCTTTTAAATGTCAAAACTTTTCCAATTCCTATGAAATACTAGATGAAAAGAATCCTTCATGGGAAGAAGCTGGACACCAGGCAGTTTCCTGGCACCAGTGTGCCATGGTGCTGCAGAATCAGTGGTAGCACCAAGGAGGAGGAGCTGGCTCTGTGGGAGGCACTGGTGGCAGGGAGGAGGTCCCTTGCCCTGTGTCCTTATTCAGCTGTTGAAATAATTTTTACACTCATCCATAGTTTGAGGCTCAGCATCAAGAAAAGATATTGTTTCTTTGTCAGCATTTTTTCAGGGAACTCCCATGGGAGTTCCCTGAAAAACTCCCATGTTTTCCCCACAGGCTGAGGTTGGACACCATACAACCTGCAGCAGAAATGTTTGCTAGCAGAAGGGAGAAAATAGTAAATATACCTCCCTCATTAAAAGGAAATGTTTTCCTACAAACATCAAGCAACACAAGTTGGCAAACATACTCATCTTAAATGTTCGTTGTAGGGCATCACCACTCATTTATTTCCTGAAAGCTGCACTGTCTTGTGTAATTAACACGGTACAAGATGCTGGTGTAGTTTCTAGTGGAGGTGGGGAAACAATCCAGCTGATCCTTGCCTAGGGTGATGTGTTTCAACAGAGTTGGTGCTACACAGAAGCTGTGTCTCTCTGGAAGGAAAAAGACCTCTGCCCAGAAAGCCCCTTGGAGCCCCAAGCAAAGAAGCCAAGTCTCCTATAGGTCAGGTAGTACCAATTCTGGGAGCTGTCCCAGCCGTGCCAGGGACATGAGCCCAACATGCCCATCCCAGGCATTGCAGGCAGAGGCAGTTAGGCAGGCGGGAAAATCAGGGGGTCTACCCTCCACAGGCTCCCTTAAAGCCTGGCTAGGCATTGCCCCACGCCTGAAGCTGCCAGGCAGAAATTCAAGCTGGTGCCACTCAATTAATTTCCATTATGCCACTTCCAGAAAAATATTTTTTAGCTTTCAAGTGGTGGAGAAGGGGAAGCAAAAAGAACTACTTATTCACAGTAATTCTTTGTTCCAGCAGTTAATGAGCAGATTCAGCAGACTGAGTGATGTTTCCTCTAAATTGCTCAAACCAGAGGTCACAGTGGCTCTTTCAAGGGCACTGGCTTTATGTTAGCTGTCTGTGTTTGCAGAGGATGGATCACCTCAATTTTTCAGCACAGGTGGGTCACAAACACAACAAGGCTCTGATCACTTTCTGCAAGGCACCAAGCACGCACTGACAAATGAGATGTCTTGGCACTTCTCAGGAGGTGATCAGCATCTGGCAAAACAAAAGGCTGCGGGGCTGAGCTATCCAGACAGCCTACACAACAATAAATTACACATTGAAGTTGCTGTGCTGGCAAATGTATTAGTCACCCACACTCAGCAGCGCTTCTTGCACAGCTGGGCACATTGACATTAAATCTTACCTGCACTGGGAAATGACTCTTTCTCTCAAACATTTTCAAGAGCCAGTCTGTTGCAGATGGTTTGGAGAAACACAGATATCCTGAGCTCTTCTACACAAGGCCATTTCTCTAATTTGCTTTCTCTGCTTATAAAGGAATGGCTGGGTACTGTGTGCTTTGCAAAAATCTGTCCTTGATGGTCATTTCAACATATACAACCACATTTCTTATGAAAAAAAGCCAGTCTGATTTTTTTTTCAGGTTGCATTTTCTAGCATTTGGGGGTTTGCTACCTAAGTTTGGATTTTTTTGCCTCCAAGTTTTCTAATTAACACCTATTGGTACTTTGACCTGAGGTCACACATGTAGAGGTTAAGCGCCAAAGAAAATGTCTAATACCAATAATGTCATCATGGTCCCCAGCTCAGCTTGTATTGAATTAGGGCATTTCAAATTTGAACATCATATAAACCACCTTACACATGCAGTATTTGCACAGTGATAATGAACTGTAGTCAGCAGAGTGGTTTCGGTGCAAGTGGAACTGGAGTGTTTTTATTTTAGAGCTCAGAAAGCATCTGCAGGCTAGTTTGCAGCACCTCAGCATGGCAACCCATTTCCTCAGTTCAGTGCACTGTTGCCATTGCGCTGCATCAACTGAGTTCAAAATCCCCCTGAACCAGAAATCACAGGGAAACTGTATTTCCAAGTTGGATTTTAAGACCTTTTTCTTTAGGATTAATTTGTTATTTTCCAAATGTGCAAGCGCATTATTCCTTTATTTCAATATGAAGGGTAATGGATTTGTCAGAGCTGGAAGAAAGGCCAGAAAAGCAATGAATAAATTATCTTTTTTATTTTGTGGGAAAAGCCTGATTTTGGATTACTGATCATTGGTATTTATCTACAAAACCATAGGCATAAAAACCATTGTGCTCAAATAGTACAATTAATTTAGTCAGATTACACATGTGCTATGCAGGAAATTCTACTCCTTTGCTGTGTAAAGCAATGTTGTTTGTTTATGCCATCGGGCAGATGTCTTAGGTTGGAAAGGGGGGTGTGTATTCTATTCCTATCTGTTAGAGGTGGGGCAGTTATCTTCTGTTATTTGGGAAGTTTTCTTTATCTCTTCCACAACCAATTCACGCTCTGGGGAGGCATCTTCTGTTAATGGGCTATTTAGTGTCGCTGCATGGCTGATCAAATAACATCATCCCATTGTGAGAGGCTCTGCCCAGAGGGAGGAGCCAAGCATTCCTACTTGGATATAATCTGAGGTTTGGGACACTTCAGGGAGCCTTTTCCTGCTGGATTCCCAGAGAAGCAGCTGCCTTTTCCACTGGATTCCCAGAGGAAGACCAGGTCCATCTACACCACCACTGGACCTTCAGAGGAAAACTCCACCCTTCTACAGGATCACTGCTCCAACAGAACCGCATCTGTCACTGCAGGAGGACTGCAGCCACCACATAACGAACTGCTACCAACACACTGACCCACAGGGTGTCAGGTCGTATTCTGATTCTGTCAGTGGTTTGTTTTCTTTTTTGTATTCTTGCATTTGTGTTTTTAATTTTCCTGGTAAAGAACTGCTATTTCTATTCCCATATCTTTGCCCGAGAGCCCCTAATTTCAAAACTATAATAATTTGGAGGGAGGGGGTTTACATTTTCCATTTCAGGGGAGGCTCCTGCCTTCCTTAGCAGACACCTGTCTTTTCAAACCAAGACAGACATAAACTCCATGTTTCTGAAGACATGCAATGCAGCCCAGGTGCTCTAGAACATGAAGGTCCTTCTGTTTTGGCTGGTGGGTACTCTCATTGTGTGACCTTCATGCTGCACGAGGAGGAATGTCAGTCATCAAAAAGGCTAGGCAAGTGAAATACTGCTGGTGAACTTGGGAATTTCTTGTGTGGTCAGTTAACAAAACAACTGAGAAGAAAGAAACTTCCTGCTTTGAATTGACTGGCGTAAGGCATATCCACATCACCTCTGCTTACCCTTGGTTTGCTTTGATATGTTGGTTATTTTAAATACATTGAAGCAACCATCTACCTTTACCTGCACAAACCTAAAAATAAACATAAAAGGAGGGATAAGCAAATGGAGGCCATGGACTTCCCTATAAGGAACTGCAGTGTAGAGACTCGTGTGTCTGGGGAGTTATTTTGCCTTTTATTTCATGATCAGCATGGATAATTGGAAGGTTTTAGAGCAGTCTAACAAGCACAACTTATGGGAGAAGCTCGCTTTATGGGGATTTAATTGGCTATGCACTAAACAAGGTTTGTAACCACAGCCACTTCCCAACTCCTGGTGAACAGAGCCATAGGTAACTACATAAAAGTGAAGCAACCTTTCCTTGCCACTTGCCTAGGTTCCCCCTAATGTTAGAGGGAGAACCAGGCACCCCAGAGGGTCTGACCTATCCAGGTGTCTCTCCTACAAAGGACAAACAAGGTCTGCTGAAGTGCGTACTCTTTTCTCCAAAAAACGGAGAAAAGGGAGCCAAGATGGTTAATTTATGGGCAGTGGTGCTGTAGGTGGGACAGGGTAAGGTACAGGGCACTGCAGGGCTGTAAGCAAGGGAAATCTGACTCAGAGATCAGTCAGCACAGCTGAAAAATAACAGTCTATGGACACACTTAAAGTCGATACTCATCTTTCATACAGCTGAAGTCAGATGAGATAATCCTATCATAATGACCAAGTGTTTGTTTCTAGAAGAAATAATCTCTCTTGAAGATACATCTGCATTCCTTCTCAGCCTTGCTATTGACAGACCCATATTAATTTTGAGTTAACATGAAGGTTATTGTATTGTGAAGAAATGCATTGACTTTTGGGGGTGGGGGAAAGGCTTATGTGGGCATAAGCTATACATATGTAAAATATTTGAAATCCTTTATTTCCTCACTTTTGACTGCTTTGTGCAGATTTTAATAAACGACATGATGCCCATAAATTATGAAATGAAAAGCCTGAATGGCATTAGTGAAGCTACCAATATTACTCAGAGGTTCCCACCTGCTTGAAGCCAGACCTTGCAGTGTTTGTCTTCTCTCTGCTGCTCATTTAGGAGCAGATGTATGCAAACTAAGTGTTTGAGCAAGGACAGGTCCTCCCAGTGTCACAGCTCACACCAAACCCACCAGCCAAAGAACTTCCCCAATTGCTACACACAGTGGCGGGATGACAGAGGACCAGAACAAGAAAACTTTCCTGTCCCAATCTGATTTAAGGGAAGAAAAGCCATGTCTGCAAGAGGAACACATCTAGGCTTCAGATTACAATGGAAAGAAATCCAACAACAACAATAAAACGTAAAAAAAACTAATTCCCAAACTTAGTAATATGTAATGCTGTAATGTATAAAATTCAGCTGGGAATAGCTCTGACAATCAAGCTGTAATATTTTCTACAGGAAAAACTGAGATGTGATAATACTCAGTATGCTGCTTGGGAATGCAGTTTTCAAGGTCTCCTAAGGTCCCTCTTTTTCTTTTTAAACTGAAATGCATACACTTCTCTCCCTCCTTATTTTTGTGACTTCATGACATTTCTGCAACTGCCGTTTCAACCCAAACACCACTTAATATTTTCTTTCTCTGGGAAATTCTGGAGTGCCTCTCCTCATATTAAATTATTGCTGCTCTAGTGGAGAATAGAAGAGATCCCGTTATATTATGTTCAGTCCATTAAGTCTCTAATTACTTTGATTTTGATATTGAAAAGCTCTAATTAATTCTTTTAATGTGTAATATTGTTAAAGCCCTACAATTGACTTAATACAATTTTAAAGGAAAAAATAGTAACTATTTCTTCCCAATGAAATATATAGGAGAATTAAAGGATGAGAATACTTAAATATTACTTAAGACATGTATAGAACTAATTGCTAGTACATCATAACTAGGCATTCTGAGTCCAGAAAATTAAATTAAGATCAGACTCTTAAATCTTACAAAAATCTCAGCCAAAACAGTTATATCAGCTGAAACAATTCACAGTGAAACCTCTCAAAAAGCCCAAATGTCTTTGTGTCTGAGTCTTTTTAATATTTGGCTTTTAAAACACCACATACACTGTCAAAATAGATTCCTTCTATGTAATTACTGAAAGACAGTATTTAATTCCTTGTTTTTAAACTTGTACCCTTGTAATTTGGATAAGTATAACCACATTGCTAAGCATCCTGTCTCTTTAAACAATCCTGTGCTTGAAAATAATCATTACACCACTGCAGCATCTTCTTTGTTTCATCTTTACATCCCTGATACATGCCAACAATATAACCTTCATTTTAACACAAAGCTTTCTTCATCTCAGTATTTGCTTACTTTTGGTGTAGCTTACTGAAAATGCCAGACCACAAGGACCAAGAAATGCTTGTAGAGGATGCTACTGCACTATCTTCACAATGATTTGAAAAAATATTATCAAGCATGCAACACCTTTCATTTTAACTTCTTGAGGCAAAATCACAGTTACTCAAATGCAAAACAAAGGCAAAAGTGGATGCCAACTGGATGCACCAAAGCAGCAGCCACACCCCACTGCAGGAGCAGCACAACGCAGCAGAGTGCTCGTGGGTCTCACCCATAATCAGATATTGACTTATCAACCTGGAAGAAAGGCTGTGCTGCAGGATGCCACTGGGGAGTCCAAACCCCACCTCCCGCTCCCTGTCATTCAAAAACTGCTTTTGGGGTCTTCTCCCAGCTTTCCCAGAGCAGATGGACTGACTCAGTTCTGGAGCCCTTCCTTGCACCCAGCACTGTGTTCCAGGTTTCCCAATTCCCTGGGGAGGGGTATTGCCAGGGCCAGGTACCCCCGTGGGTGCATCAGGACCTGGTGTCCAGACACCCACAGCTGTACAGCAGCCAAATTGGTGACAGGGTCTGGGGAGCTGCACCTCAGAGCTGCTGTGCTGCTGCAGCTGAGACTCCACTGGTTCCCAACCCAGCCATAACAATTAGACTTGGCAATCATTAACTTAGCTGAGTAACAACATAAGCTTTCTAATACAGCTTGTCCGCCAGGTTTTCAACAATCCTAACTGCCTGAAACCTGATGACATCTGGTACACCAAGCAGCCTAATTTTTTCCAGCTCAGCTGAACATTTTCCATTTGCATGCACTTTGCATACATTTTCAGTCGCAGCATCTTCCTCTTCCCTGCATCTTCCTTCCTGCTTCCTTCTCTATTTGCACAACATCTCACTGCTTTCTTCCTGTGTTTTGACTTTGCAATCCCCCCATCTCAAACCCACTTCCACTCATCTCACTCCCAGTCTTTCCTGGTGCCACAGGCGCAGAGCTCTCTTTGGTTTTGCCATCCTGCTCCTTTTCTTGCTGTTGTTTCCATTTTCTCTCGTCCCTTAATTGCCTCATGCTCATTTTACCTTGTTAATTGCTCACTCTTGTCTGGCTCTTTCTCATTTCAATAAATGCAACTATTAATTCTCTTATTGTTTACAAGCCACCAACTCCTCCATCATTCCCCTCCCCAGCTGGACAGGGGAGAGAAAATATAATGAAAGCTCGTGGGTTGAGATAAAGAGAGGGAGAGATCACTCACCAGACACTGTCATGGGCAAAACAGACTCGTTTCAGCGAAAGGGAATTAAATTTCTTTAAAATTATATCAGAGTGAAACAATGAGAAATAAAAGCTAAATATTAAAACACCTCACCACTACCCATCCCATCTTCCTGGGTTCAACTTCATGCCTGAGTTTCTCTACCTCCTCCCCTTCCTGCAGCACAGAGGGATGGGGAATGGAGGTTGCAGCCAGTTAAGCACACATTGTCTCTGCTGCTCCTTCCTCCTCAAGGCCGGGACACTTCACTGCTCTCCCACCCCAGTGTGGATTCCCTCCCAGAGGAGACAGTCCTCCACAAGCTTCTCCAATGGGAATCCTTCCCATGGGCTGCAGTGCTTCATTAACTGCTCCAGTGTGGGTCCCTTTCCAAGGGTTCCCTGTGGGATCACAAGTCCTGCCAGCAAACCTGCTCCAGTGTGGGCTCTTCTCTGCATGGGATTGACAGGTCCTGCCAGGAGCCTACGCCAGTGTGGGTTTCCCACAGGGTCACAGTCTGCTTTTGGGCATCCACCTGCTCTGGCATGGATCACAGGGGACTGCAGGGGGACAGCTGCCTCATCGTGGTCTTTACCACGGGCTGCAGTGGGATCTCTTCTCCAGTGACAGAAGCATCTCTTCCCCATCCTTCTGCATTGACCTTGGTGTCTGTAGAACTGTTCCCCTGGCATATTCTCACTCCCCTCTCTGGTTGGAATTATGCTTTTTGTTACTTTCTTAAATCTGTTACCCCATAGGAACTACCACCATTGCTATGAACTGGCCTTAGCAGGCAGCAGGTCTGTCCTGGAGCTTCCAGGCTTTGGCTCTGTCAGACACAGGGGAAGCTTCTGGCAGCTTCTCACAGAAGCCACCCTTGAGGCTCCTCCACTACCAAAACCTGGCCACACAAACCCAATACAAACATGCCCCTCTATTCTCTTTGCTTTGTAAGCTCAGTGAAAGGCTGGACTCCTCCTCATGAAACTCCTCCTCCCTCATCGGGCCCCTGCCCCCACATTCAGTCAGCACTGTTTTTGTGGAAGCCTCAAAATGACCTCCTCTTAGGCAGCTCCAGCTCTCCCCATCACCTGTCAGGCACTTGCCACAAGTCAGCTCCCCCTGAGAGGTTATTCTCTCTGTCATAGCTCTGCCCTCCCCTTTCCCTTCCCTTTCTTGACCACCGTACCCACTTTTGGAGACTCCTCTTTATCTTGCTCTCCAGACTCTAGAAGGGGTGGTATGAAATTGTGTTCTTGTCCTCTTTCTCTTCTATGCCTTTATGTCCATGTAATCCCTACCACAAACATAAATTCACCTGCCTAGCAGCTTAAGAACCCAGTGCTCAATTCAGATTAATCTCTAAAAGAGAGATCAACCCAACCAAAAGTAAAAAGGTACAGCATAGGTGGCTCTACCTACAATGGCTCCATCTAGGCTCCCATTACAGCTAATCCTATAGGAGGTATCCAACGCCAGCCAGGACAGGCCCTCAGGAAAAAGCTGTTTCCTTCCCCCACCTAAAAAGGGAGTCCAGCTGAATGGATTGATTACTGTACCGTAGACACTTAACTCTGGGCCAGATGAGTCATAGAGCCTTTTTTCCAAACACATCCTTGCTCAGCTCCCCGATGCCTGCTCAGATAAGCCTTGCTGTCAGTTGAAGCTCAAGCTTGGCTAAACCAGTCCAGTTCATCCCATGGCCCCTCAGCTGCTGTTCAGGCCAATGTTCACTTATGCCTCTGACAGGGAGGACAGCTTTGGTCCAGACTTCTCCTTGTGTCCTTATTCTGATCATACCTAAGCCTTGAAAGCACTGTTCCACAAATAATTCCTAACATGAAGCCCTTCTCTCTCCATGTGTGGAGCTAAGGCTCTCATCCACACTGAATAGCCACTTTGAATTGTGCTTACTGCCAAAGCACTTGTCCTTCCCTCAATAAATGCAGCCCTGTCCTGCACACAATCACTCTACATGTCTTTGCAAAGGATATAGGTCTGACTTGTCCTCCAGTGCTGCCACGCCTATCTTTGCACTTCTCCCTTAGCTCCCTGCTCTCTGTCACATCAGATGAGAGCTGCCTGTCCTCGCTTTCAAGCCCACCCCGGATCTGTCTCTGTCATGCACAGCCTTTCACGTGTAACAGCCAGCTCTGCCATCGCCCATCAGCTGGTGACCAGGGCCAGGCTTCCTTCTTTGCAGGCAAATTCTGTCTCACCAACACCCTGGGACCTGTGCACAAACGCCCCCAAGGTCAGGGGCCGGGCTGGCCCCTGCAATCCTCATGGATTGCACAGGCCTTCTTCTCCGTGACCTGTGCTCTTCTATGATATAAATTAATAGACTTAAAATGGCAACAGCAGCCACCCAGTCACAAAAAAGATTTGCATAATAGTATAAAGAAAGGCAACTCAACATTAAGAGTGTGAAAAGAGTGCATATTATACGGCTCTATGCAGATATTTACTATATGTGTTATGTTGTACTGATAAGTAGTGCTGTATTAACATTTAATAGTATGGTAAATGTAGTTTTGTAGTTAAAATGTAACTTTTGTATTTAAAATAGAAACTATGTATATGGGATATTTTTTTAAAGAAAGGAATGAGGTACTTCCACTGAAATAGCAGCCAAAGGACACCTAAATCTTTCAGAGAAAGAGAATTTATTGCTCCATTATCAGAAGAAATGAACTTCTTCCCGCCTCACTCAGCCCTGAGATGCTGTCAGGATTAAGAGGAAGAAGTTGACACTGACCAGACAGAATCCTGTGTTTGCATGGAATTTATGCATCATGTATGAGATGTATGAATATGCAACAGGCTATTGCTTTTAAGGGTTAATCCTCTGTTAATGTGTGTCCTTTTTCGGGCTTATTTTGGCCAGAAAAAGGTACCCAGACTGTCTGTAACGCTTTGTTTTTATTGTCTCGTATTGTCCTAATCCCAATTGTTCAAATTTTTATTACTCTAATTTTATTACTATTTTTATAACCATTTTATTACTATTAAACTTTTAAAATTCTAAAAACAAGTGATTGACATTTTTCCCAAGAGGCATAGCTGTAATTTAGGGATAATGTGTGCTGGGAGAAATTAAATGCCTTTGCCACCCCTTTGATGATGCTGCCACTTCTTAGAAGCATTGCACATTTCATAGAGTCATAGAATGGCTTGGGTTGGGAGGGACTTTAAAGATCATCTTGTTCCAACACCCCTGCCATGGGCAGGCATGCCTTCCCTATACTATTTGTTTATCAATACCTGAAAATATTTTTTTAATGTCAAAGAATGTTTTGACCACATTAAAATATGTACACTGAAAGGATTAGCATTTGGCTTGCACTTTTGACTTCATACTTACTTTTTCTCCTTTCAGTGACTAACAGTGTAACATTAATTTTATATTAATTTGTTGGGTTTTTACATAAAATTTCTTATTAAAATTAAGAGGAAAACTGCAGCTAAATAGCCTACCCCTTTAAATCCTTTTAAGTAGGTGACCTAATGACTGGCCTTTCAGTACCTGAAGGGAACCTACAAGAAAGATGGACAGGGGCTTTTTACAAGAGCATGACAGGAGAAGGGGGAATGGATCCAAAGTAAGAGTGTAGATTAGATAGCAGGAAGAAGTCTTTTACTGTGAGCGTGACAAGGCCCTGAGAAACTGTGGATGCTCTATTCCTGGAAGTGTTCAAGGCCAGGCTGAAAAGTGCTTTGAGCAACCTGGTCTAGCGGGAGAGATCCCCTTCCGTGACAGGGGGGCTGTAGCTCGATGATCTTTAGAGTCCCTTCCAACCCAAACCATTCTGTGATTCAATGAACTCCAGACAGAGCGCGGGGGGAAGAGGGAGGAGTGGGTGAGCGGCTCCTGCCATGAGATGGACACAGGCAGGCAGGGCCAGCTTTGCCTTCCCCTGCCGGCGGTTCCCTCACGGCGAGGCAGGAGAGCAGAGCCGTCCCCACGGACGGGCACCGCACGGCGCCGGTCCTGCCGGCCCAGGAACTACAGCTCCCAGCGTGCCCCGCGACAGACAGAGCCACCGGGGCAGGGGCGGGAGCGGAAGCGGAAGGGGCCGTCGCGCGGCACGCCGGGATCCGTAGTCCGGAGGCCGCCGCCGCCAGCGCCTGGGGCCGTGTCCCGCGCATTTGAAAATTCCCGCGGAGGTTCGCTGCGCATCTCGCGAGAACTCGGCCCGTCCCCCCCCGTCCCGTCCCGCCCCCCGCGCGGCGGGTGAGCGAGCGAGGTGGGTGCGCGGGCGCGCGGGGCCGGGCCGTGCAGGGCCGTGCCGTTGTCGCCGCTGCGGGAGGGAGATGCCACCGGCACCGGCACGTACCGGGAGTGCGGGCTCGGCTGGGCTGGGGGCAGCGGCACGCACAGGCGGAGGGGCGGAGGTGGCGGCAACGGCGACCCCCGCCCGCCCGTCTGCCTTCGTTCTTCCCTTTCTTCCTTCACCCCCGTACCAGCGGGTACCGGGCGCTCCCGAGCCGCATAGGCCGGCACCGGCGCTGGCGCAGCACAGGCCCGCGGGGGCCTCGGGCGGGCCCGGCCGCCCGTCCCTTATGTAAGTGACCCCCGGGCTGTGGCGCCGTGTCCGCCACACGTGCCTCGGCCCCCGGCGGCGGGGGAGGCCCGGGCGGCGCGGCCTGGGCAGCGCACATGGGAGGCTCCGCAGCCGGGAGGCTCCGCCAGGCTGGGGGGCGTGGGAGATGCGGCGGCTGCCGCCAGGAGCTTTCCCTCCTGCCCGGCCACCCGCGCACGCCCTCTGCTCTCGCCCCTTGGGCCGTGTTTTTGGAGGGTTTTTCTTTACTTCTTTCTAATTCCGCCTCCCCCCCGCCGGGCTTCGGGGTTGTATTCCATGAGGAGGCGGGAAATGCGCTCTGTGCCTAGAGCGGCGATTGCGGGACGTGGGATGGGTGCAGTGGGGAGGCCATAGCTTTGGAAGAATCCAGTGCGATTTGTGGGGGTCTCTGGGTCTCTGCATGAAGCAAAACATCGCGAAGCAGAGTTGCTGCTGGCTTAAACAAAAATGCTCGGTGTCTTCCTTAATAAACTGTGAGTCCATGTGTGGAGCTTCTGCCAACAGAATGCTTGGTGTCAGTCTTTCAGGTCTAGTGATTGCTTCCTCATCGTGTCTGGGGAAATTGGAGGAAACTGAGGGACTTGTTTGTGTCGGGATGGCTGCACCCCGTTTGGGGTACAGGGCTGAGCGTGGTCGTGCAGGTGCCTTTGCAGGGCCCGTCGGTCTGGCTGGTTGTGTCAGCCTTGGCTGGCAGCTGTCCCGTGTGCTTGGGCACGCAGCTTTGTATCCTGGGGAGGACAGCTCCTCCTTCACGTGCTGCCTCAGCTCTCCTTCCTGCATCGATTTGCCTCGGATTGGCTTTTTCAAGCGTGATCAAGCTTCTGTGAATTTTACATCTTCTGCCTAGTAAGGTGTTGGACAGTTTTGGAGAAGCAATGGTAACTTGCCTTTCCTGGTGTGACGCTGCTTTGGTGGAAAGAATAGAATCCTTAAACTGACAAGAGAGAGTCACCCTGTTGCATGGGTTGCAGGTGTTTCTGTAGTTGGTCTTGTCAGGTTGCTGGTTGTAAAAAACCTATTGGAGAATTAAATGTTCCAATTCCATCTGGATACAGCCTTGGGCAGGCTGCTCTAGGTGATGGCTCGAGCATGGTGTTTAGGAGAGGTGACTGTGTGTGATTCTGGCAGATCTTTCTCTTTGATGTGATTCTGGAATTTGTGCTGGGAAGGGCCAGCAATGGGATGGCATTCCAGTGTGGTATGCTGGAAATGTCTTCTAAAATACAGTAGTAGAACAAAGAAGCAAATGCGAAGATGAGAGATGGCAGCAAGATCTCTTTTTATGTCAGTGAAGTCAACATGTCCTGTGAAATCTTGTTTTCAGCTGTGACTGACCATATTTTTAGCTTTTTCTTCCGTGAGTTGTCGGCCTTTTAAACTGATTTTTGTGGAATACCATCAAAGTTGACATCTCAGAACTCTGACTTGGCTGTGTGCAATTCTGCTTAAACACACAATTTCTCTTTCTCTTTATTTTCCCTCCTTCCCTCTTCCCCCCTCCCAAGCTTTTTAATCCAAAAATTTATGACATTTCTGTCTTTGGAAATAGTTCATGGTGCTTGGAAGTTATAAGTTCCTAGGGTGAAAAAGAACAGTCATTTTGGCAACTTGCACACAGACTGCATTGCTATAGGATACAGCTGGGAGGTTGAATTCTGGTTCATTCCTGAAAGTGGAGTAAGCATGTGACATTTTACCCTAATCTGATTTCTAACACAAATAAGAATGTGATTGTAGTTATTGTTTCAATGACAGCTGAAATGCAGTTGCTGTTGGATATATCTCTTAAGGTTGAGAGGCTTTGTGCCTTTAATCTAGATCTGAGTATTTCCCCTCTGTTTTGATTTCCTAGCTGTTCTTGGTTTAACTTAGCAAAATGATGCAAGGAAAGCATTGTTATAGAGAGATCAGTATATATTGTTCATAATTTGTTATAAAGTTTCTCAACCTTGTTCCATGCTTGATTTCTAAAAACAAAAAGAGGTTTTTAAAATGGTCATTGCCTTACTGGAGCAAAACTGAGCATGCCTGATGCTCTGGTATTTTCATTTTCTACAAAAATGGTTTAGCTCTTGGAGTTCTACTTATTTGATGGTTCTTACTGGTGTTAATGGATGGATTTTTTTAGTATTGTGGGCAGGAGTATGCTGTGTTAACATATGAGCTTTCCATCAGGGAAGAATTCTTTTTGGGATGGTGAGGAGTTAGTTGTTTAAACTCAAATCTCCCCAGCAGAGGATGTTTGAATTTGATTTCCAGTTGAGCCCCACAAGGTTTTGTGCTCTTGGCACAGCAGGTAGGCAGTGTCTCCGGCAGGATGGCTCAGGGTGACTCAAGGAGAGCACGCAGCTGAGAAGTTTCCTTGCATGCCCTTACCTGCCCTACTGCAAGATATTTGTTCACTCTTTTCTTAAAACTATCTTGCTATTATTGTGGTCTATGGTATTAATAATCATATACTTACTACACAGACATCTCCATTCTTATTTTCAAAAAAGAAAAAAAATATTCACTACAATAATTCTGCAATTTTGTGCTCTTTTCTAAAATTCCTTAGTATGTGTTGTCAGAGTCAGTGCTTTGTCAGGTTGGAGAAATGGGCTGACAGGAACCTTATGTAGTTTAAAAAGGGAAAGTGCCAAGTCCTGCACTGGGGAGGAACCACCCCAGGCACCAGTGTGTGTGGGGGCCTGTGCAGCTGGAAAGCAGCTTGACAGAAATGTCCCTGGGACACCCGGTTGGCCATGAGCCATCATTGTGCCCCTGCAGCAAAGAGGGCTGATGGTGTCCTGGGCTCATGAACCTTTGGCAGCAGGTAAAGGGAGGTGATCCTTCCTCTAGTACTGCACTGGTGAGGCCTCAGCTGGAATGCTGTGTCAGGTCTAGGCTCACCAGCCTCCCAAGATGAGAGGTGAAGGTGCTGGAGAGAGTGCAATGAAGGGCTACAAAGATGGTTAGAGGAGATTGGAGCAGCTCTTCTCTGAGAAAAGGCGGGGAGACAGGCTGTTCAGCCTGGAGGAGAGAAGGCTCAGGGCTTCTCCTCAATGCACATAAATACCTGAAGGGAGGGTGTAAAGCAGATAGAGCCAGCAACATTCCAGTGGTGCCCAGTGACAGGAATACGAGCACACGCTGAAACATTTCAAAGATGCCATTCATCAACCAGATGTGTCTGAATTAGTATTTGCTATTATGTGTTACTCCTAAAATATATCCACTAAATTGCAATTAAACTAAGCAAGAATGCTGGTCAAATTGTGAGGCATTTTACTCTCTGGACCTCCTGGATACAGTGCAGAAGTTGTCACTTGAAACTGATGGCAAGTACCAAAAGAGAAACTCAGCTAAACTACTGCAAGTGAGTTGTCCCACTTGGAACCTGATCTGTGCTAGTAGTGAATGCTGTCAGAGCGATCAGGCTGGCTGGCTGCAGTAGTGGTTTTGCCATCAGCAACATTTTTGTCAAAATGTTGACTTGTGCTTAGTGCAGGACCCTGACTTACCCTTCCTGTGCTTCATGCGCTCGTTGTCCTGCTGGCAGCAGATACAGGAGCACAACCCAGCACTAGTGACCTGTGTATAATACCTTGAGATGTCATGAAGAAAGCAGTACTGTTTGAACAAGACAGTTGAATTTGTCTTGTCTGTCAGAGGCCTTTTCTATAAGCCAGATGACATGCAAAACATAGATACTTAAAAGTAATTTGTATTTCCATGCATATGGATTATCTCATATTTAGCCACCTGTTTAATCCTGTAAATTAGTTCAGCTCTTCAGTTTCTCCAGGGAAAAAAGATCTGTCTTGACATACTGAAATGTGAACTCTTGTGGAGCACATGTATGAGCATGAAACTGTCTGAGGCCTAGAAATTTTTTCTCTAATACTGCAGAGATGTGATAAGGAAAGGCAATAGGAAGGAAGGGACTAGATTAAGAAATATAAGGATTTCAGCAGAGAAAAAGAAAAATATTTTGAAGTGTTGTGTTATGTTCACCTCTTAAATGTATGAAAAAATACTTCTAATTGATCAGCTATGAAAGTCAGTATTGCTTGAAAGTACTAGCAATATGTTTTCTGGAAGAATTTGAGGATGAATTTGGTCAAGAATTTTGTATTCCTGAATGCCAAAAATAAGCATGCAAAAAGTAAACAAGACATGGCTGATCTGTGACATTACTAGAAGACAATTGACAAAAATAATACTGTATTAAATCAAGGGAAAGGGCAGAGTTATACCTCTTACCAAGAAGCTTTTTGAAATATGATTTTTCTGAGATCACGTCTTGCTAACCTGTATGAGTAAGCTTGAACTTGGTGTGTTGTTCTCTTCCCTGTTATTTATCTTGTTCATCCCTCTGTGTCACTTACTGTTGGTGGTCTTGTAGGCATTGGAAAAGCTCAAGATTCTCCTTGTGCTCTGCTGTGAGATGAAAAACTGTCCCAAGTGCCATTTCGTTTGAGCAAAAAAGGAGCTACAAACGATGTATGGGAGATTTGTCACTGCATACTGATAAAGCTTGGGTCAGTCTCAAAGATATTTATGGCTGACATGAGTCTCTTTGCCTTTTGCCTTTATTTCCAGTGAAGAATGCGAGACCTAACAGCTCAGGTAACGAGCAGTCTGCTGCAGTTTCCAGAGGTGACTGTTGAGGCACTTGGGGAAGATGAGATCACCCTAGACTCTGCGCTGTGTGGGAAGTTTTCTGGAGGTGAGCAAATTTGGATTTGGTATGAAGTTGTTAGTGCCTGAAGCACAGGGTCTTGGCATCAGGTTGGTTCTGTTAAGTAAAGTGGATCAGGTGTTCTGATAGTGGTGACAGGATATTTTAACATTTAGAGGCATTGCAAGTGCAACAGCCTGCTCCAGTCCTGTGCTGTTTAAATAATCTAGCTGACCATGCCCTCCTCAGTTCTGAATGAAATAGAAGGCAGTTTTCAAGGAAGAAATAGTGTTGTTTCAGGATGTATTCTTTTTACCAGCTCAAGCTCTCCGTCCATCATGACATCTCATGCAGAAATAGTTACAGGGACACAATATACTCCTTTTTCTTCTCTAGTCTAAATAAAAAGTGGAAAGAGGGAAAGCTCTGTTAAGTGCTGCCCATGTATTTCCAAGGTACTTAATAGGATATGGATTGAGGACCCAGTGAGAGTTGCTGACAACGCCTAAGCAGATTAGGCAGTTGACTTTCTAGGTGATCTGAAGGTAGAGCTGGATGCCTGTCTGGATGTCTGGGCTTCTGTGAAGACCAGGTAGAATCTTATCTACCTGATTGTACTTGCAGTAATGGAGCTCATCCTTCCTTTGAGCTTGAAGTCCCTCAGTAGAGGAGCAAGTGTTAAACTCTTTGGTGAAACACCAGTTGTTAAATTCTTTCTGGGATCAGCTCATGTAAAAGTTGGAATTACACATGCAGTGCCCATTTTAAGATAATTTCCTGTCCAAATCCCTGCCCAGAGTAGTCGTGTGTCAAGCAAAATCCTTAACTGGAACTGAATTGGTTTAGGTGGGCTGTATTTGAAGTATGCTTTGAGACTTGTATTCCTGTACATATTTAGGTGTTTTTTAGCAAAACCAGGCCAGGTATGGTGTACAGACTAGAGCTCAGTCTATTGTGATCTTTATCCCAAACAGTGAATGTTCTTGAGTGCAGAAATGACAAGTAGAAATACAAAAGAATGGGGTTATTAATTTTAAGAAATATTGGTTGAGGATTGGAATGTGTGATTTAAAATGACTTTCCAGGAGTAGGTAGGTTGGCCTTCCTCCCTTTGTTGCATTTGCGGGAAGGGCCCAGTGCCATTGCTGTTGTTCCAGTTGTGCTGCTGGGCATTTGGTGAGTGCTGTTCCTTTTGCCCTGCAGGCAGAAGTGGCCTGGCGTGGCTGGCGTGTGGCCCCCAGCTGGAGGTGGTGAACTCGGTGACAGGAGAGCGGCTCTCTGCCTATCGCTTCAGCGGGGTGAACGAGCAGCCTCCCGCCGTCCGCGTGGTGAAGGAGTTCTCTTGGCAGAAGAGGACTGGGCTGCTGGTTGGCTTGGAGGAAGCAGAGGGAAGTGTTCTCTGTCTCTACGACCTTGGGATCTCAAGAGTGGTTAAAGCAGTTGTTCTTCCAGGAAGGGTATGTATCCTTTTGGAGAAATGGAAGATTTTGTGTTGTTTGGTGCTGCATAATCCTGTTTCAGGAAGAGCTCTTGTGCATCTCTTTGTATGACTTATCCTTTTTATACTTCATTAACCTATTGTCAGTTCAGATTATCCAGTCTAGAGAGCCTTGATGTAAAATCTTGCACTTAGCAGCTGCATTATCTTTTGAGTTTACTGATAGTAAAAAAAACATTGTAGAACACATAGTGGCAAAATTCTCCACTTTTAAGAAAAAGGCATTGAAAACCAGAGCAAAAAAGAAAACCCTACTTAAATTGTCTGTAATATACCTTTTCTAAATGGCTAATTTCTGTCAGGAATACTGTCCTAAAAGTATCTCAGACTCCCAACATTGTGCTGTTAATGACTTTGACGCATTCCCATGAATCTCAGACTAGGAAGCAGGTGACGTGGGAGCAGAACAGATTTTTCTGTTAGCTTAGGATTGGAAAAAAGATTGTAGTGAGTTAACTGTCAGATAGTTGGCAGATTTACTTTCAGTCTGCAGTCCTTGAGTCTCTGCTTGTTGAATATAGTGTTTGTGTGGATGGGATACAGTGATATGTTGATAATTTTTTCTGCCTTCTGTAGAACCCTTGAATTCAAATGATGCTGTGTCCCTTTGTCTCATTAACACAATGGAAACGAGAATCAGATTAAGTTATCAGAACATCAAGATTCATTGTGTTTTTATCATCTTAGAATCTGCAGAAAATAAATACTTATTTACTACTCAGTTTTCCCTAACATTATTTGGTTTGACTTACTAGAGTTCAGGTCAAAGTCTTGTTAGTAGTAGTAAGCATTTGTGTTAAGTTCTAAAGATACAAGTCATATCAGTGTTCCAGTGTGTTGTTTTGCTATCTGCTCAAGTTGTAGATGGAAAAGTAGGCTGTGTGCTAGCATGAACTTAAAATAAGTAAATTATGTTTTGGTAAGTGATGTTGGTGTGTTAGGTTTTATTTCTTCTATCTAAGTAAGCTAGGAAAAAGCAAAGGTTAAGAAGTAAGAACTATGTTGC
Organism: Camarhynchus parvulus; assembly: GCF_901933205.1. Taxonomy (NCBI): domain Eukaryota; kingdom Metazoa; phylum Chordata; class Aves; order Passeriformes; family Thraupidae; genus Camarhynchus; species Camarhynchus parvulus. The sequence continues at coordinate 33,078,383 of NC_044573.1, read as the reverse complement.
ATGTTGAATCTGTAGCTGTGGAAGGGTTTTGAAATAGAAGGTAGTTCCAACAATCAGTTGTATTAGAGTTGTTCTATACCACAAAAACTGATGAAGTGCTGCAAGAAAGAGTTGGTTGTTGGGTGATGAAGGGTAGGAATTTTGAAATAAGCCAGAGCTGCTCTGAAAGTTATGCTCTTATGCCCTGAAAGCTCATGATTACAAGTATGTTTGGTCTGTTGCTTGTGTTTTGCTTCCTGTGTCTTTAGTATTTTGTTAGTTCATAGTCAGGACACAGATATTGCTAATTGGAGTCTTAACTTTCAGGCTGTGAGTGGGAGTAAGGGTAAGCGAAAACAAGTAGATAAAACGTGCACTTGGCTGCGGTCCATATGTTTTGAGTTCTTTCAGAAACTCATATTTGCATATTATGTAATGTATAGTTTTGGGGGGGGGATTGATTTACATGAATGTTTCTCTGATTTTCAGATTGATTATTTTTAAAGGTAAAATGTGGATCTTTTCTTAACATCACTTCCTGCAGTTCTGTCATTTCTCTTTTAAACCTTTAATGAGCACTGTGGTTTTGGGACTATTTTCTCAACAGGTATAAGTTCTGTAGACAGCTAAGTTGTACAGCTTAACCTAGAGCAACTCTGCTCCAAGGTGTCAAGATGTTAGTGTATTAATACAGGGTGTTTATTGTGACTGTGTGAACATAAGAGTGGATGTTGAGTCGATCAGAGAATAAAGAAATCAGTTAAAAAACCCAGACTCAGGAACTTAGAAAGAATTTTGGCATAATATCTTTGCATGTGTCTGTGAGTGTCTCTCGATGCCCTCTTGATATGTGTATGAGATGCAGCAGGAGATTGAAAATGTTGATGAGTATGATTTGAATTGGATTCTGAATTAAAAACATGAAGTACATCAAATCAGTTTATAACAGTTGCATGTTTCAGAGCTGTTGCATGGTATTTTCCCAAATTTTCCTGGTTCGTATGAGGCAGAAGGGCAGCATTCAGATTCAGTGAGCTGAGAAAAGTTTTCTTTGTTCTTTCCCAGAATGAGTTGGCAAAGTGCTAGGGAGAATGGGAAAAAGCAGTACATAGCATAGTGGAAAAATATGTCGTTTCAGGAGCTTCTACATGGAAAATTGAAGTAATCAGGGAACGTTTTTGGAAGCCTATGCAAAACTAGTAAAGATTCATTTGGAGCCAGTTGTACAATGAAAAAACTAACTTGAAAAGAACTCAAAAGTAACACTTCAACCTCAGCTAATTGCACAGCAAGTTGTGTTCTGTATTTCCTCCTCGGTCACCAACACTTGGAACGCAAGAATCCGAGTAATCAAAATACTTCTGTTAGTCCTCGGAGCAGCAGAGAGGATTAAAAATTTAATTTGAATCATAAGAAATGTGAAAGAAAATCAAGTTTCCTGAATAACTAAAGATACTTCTAAGATTGGGTTTCTTGTGTTCAAGGTGAAAGGTGAATTGCGAAGCGGGTGGCCAGGCAGGTGTAGTCATAAGCAAGTGCTTGATACAGGAGAGGAGAAAGCTTCAGGGGGCGATAAGTTTGGATATTTTCCCCCACTTCTGGGGTAAATAAGCAGCATGAAAAGATGGACTACATTGTGACACTCACATCTTTGTTTCAGACAAACCTTTGTTGCTGATGTAAAGCTGTCTGCTTTCATGATGCTACATTTGTAAGAGTTCCTGTTCCTGAGTAGTCCTGCTCCTCTGGTGCAGGAGCCCTGGTGTGCTTGTGTCTCTGCTAGAGCAGTCAGTATTGTCCTGGGTGTTGTGTGGGTGCTGAGGGGTCTGTTCACCTTGTGCTGAGGTCATGGGGAGTGCTTGGCCTGTCAGGGAGAGAGAGAGCTCCTACCTCAGGCTGAGCGAGTTCTTGTTTGGTCTCTTGCTGCCTTTGACAGTTTCCCTTACCATCTGTAAGAGTGCTGGTGTGAATTTAAAATTTTTGTTGGATATTACCAGTCAAAGTGAGGGCCAGTGAAGATTTTAGTAAGCCAGCATCTCCCTCCAACCCTTTCTAGAATGTTTCATTCCCATGGAAATGGTGTGTCTGGTGTACCCCACGGCCACTGCCTTGTCTCCTTGAAGCCCTGATTTAGCTTACAAAATGCAGGGTAAAGAAGGCCTGGACAGTATCACAGTGCTGATGGGCTTTGAGTAGTGGGAGAACTAGATCTAGCTTTATTATTTAAGATTAATTATTACTTAAGATCTAGATCTAGTCTTTATTATTTAAGTCCTTTACACATGGTAAAGCTTCTAGCATGTAATTGATTTCATGTCTCTTCTTAGATGCAATTATTTCTAAGTAGGAAATGGAAACGGGTAAGCTGTAAAGACAGAATACGCCATTTAAGTGGGGAGAGCTTTCTTTCTATTAATTTCCTTTCTGCTTGATACAATAGGGAGCAATGATTTGGTTTTCAGTCTTATGAACCTGTATTTCCTGTCCTGTTTCTGATGTGCTAATGCTGGCTTCCCTTCTGAGGATTACTCCTGGGGCTGTCAAAGACTCTGACATTAACGTGCAGTTCCCTGCAGGTGACTGCCATCGAGCCCATCAGCAATGACGGCGGAGCCAGCGTGAGCACGCGGCACCTGCACCAGAGTCTGCGATGGCTCTTTGGAGTGGCAGCAGTGGCCACAGATGTTGGCCATGTCCTTCTGGTTGACCTTTGTTTGGATGATTTATCTTGCAGTCAGAATGAAGTAGAAGCGTCAGGTAAGCTGCAGTTTTGAAACTTGAATTTAGAAGTAAGAAAATGTTTCTTTTCAAAACCCAGCTTGTATCCCAGCGAAGATCCCAGCGTGCTGACTGACTGCTGGCATTTCTGACCTTGCCCACTGCTGGCTCAGACAGCAGTTTGACATGGTGTGGTTCTGAACTGATCCAGAAATGGAGTGGCTTAATGTTCTTCCTGATGTTCAGAAGGGCTCTTGCTGCCCACACCCCTTTGTCCCTATGATTCTTGCCAGTGGGAGGTAGGAATTTTTCCATTTGAGTCAGTGCAGCTGTGTGATAGGAAGTTGTGTCAGAGGTACCAAATTCCTTGGGAATGTTCTCCTGTTTCCATCAATGGCTTGGGGCAGGCTTTAGGCTTGTGTTTTGAAATAAATCTGGCTTATCAAAAGTCATTCATTTGGGTGAATGAATCCTGCAATTTGTGTTGTCCGATTGCACTCTTTTGGGTGTTGTAAGAGTGGCTTCAGGAGTTCATATCCCTTCAGGTAGTTTCCTCATGAGGCCCAATAAAGGAATTTGTCTACAATGGTTACATTTGTACCCAGTTTTGAAATAGGAGTGAGAATACCTGTCCCCTTGGAGAGTCCTTCTGTTTCAGAATGGGTGCAGAAACAGGAATAGCCAAAAAAGGTGCTGCAAAAATGGTTATTTTGCTTGAAGAATTAGATTATATACATTGTATAATCGCATCACATCAAATGCAACTGAAGTGGCATAATGCATTAATTTCTTGTCTGCTTTTACATGTTCAGATCTAGAAGTTGTCACTAGAATTCCTGCTGAAGTTCCACAAAGAAGAGAAGCTGTGACCAGGGAAGGGAGGCATCTCTGTTTTCAATTGCGAAGTCCTTCAGGAACAGCAGTATCCACCCTGTGCTACATAAGCAGAAGCAACCAGCTCGTTGTGGGATTTTCTGATGGCTACTTGTCACTATGGAATATGAAAACTTTGAAGAGGGAGTAAGTAGTCACTTCCACTTGGTTGCACTTGGAGGTGCAGGGCTCTCAATTTTTTGCTTCAGGAAGTCATGCAGAAGGGATGTGATAGAGCTGAGTTTTTATAATTCTGTTTGTTCTGTCCAGTTGTATTTTGTGAGCCGAGGTAATGTGTGTGTTTCCATGAAAGATTTGGAATGATTTACAACCAGTTACTGCAATTAGGGCATCCATTGAAAGGCTTCACTGTATGAATAATGTGATTTTGGTGATCATATTCTTTAAAGTGTCCATGATGGATCTAGTGAGACATGATAATTCAACATCTGTGCCTGAAAACACATTCTTTCCTACATTTCAGCCGTGATGGAAATTGGTGATCGACTCATTCCCGGACCAGGAATATGTGAATGAAAGTTTGTTTGAAAGATTTGGAGATCAGAATAAGGGATATATACATTTTAAGCAATAGTGAAATTTAGAGGTGATTTGAAATCTGCCACTTGAAATATATGACCACATTCAGATAGGTGTTACTTAAGGAAATCTACAGTGCCCCACCATAAACTATCTATGTGTTGTGGATGCATTATGGATGCATACATAGACAGTGGACACATAATTATATGCAAAAAAAAGATTGTGAAGATGCAATTGAAGTTCAGAAGTTGGGAAGACAAATACTTAAGAAGTAGTGGCTTGTCAGTCATCAGTTGTTTTAAATGGAAGTATGACCATCTGTACTTTGAGGATAAGTATGCAAGCTGCTTTTTTCCCAGAAGATGCTTCTACCCTTTTACAAGCAGCCAGAGCTAGCAGGCTCTCCTTTTTTCTATATTTTTCTTTTAAACCTGTAGGCACCACTCCCAGCTTGAAGGAGGAAGGATTCCTGTCTATGCAGTTACTTTTCAAGAGCCTGAGAATGACCCCCGCAATTGTTGCTACTTGTGGGCTGTTCAGTCTACACAACAAAGGTGAATAAAATCTTGCCATAAGTCACTGTTTTGGTTTTTTTTTTTAATATTTGTTCACATTCGGTTGATAGATGTGTATTCGTTTGGTTTCTTTAACTGTAAAGGAGATGAAAAGTGTTAAGCTTACGGTGCAAGGATTTTACATTTGTAAAGAGGGGTTTGAATCTTTACTACCTTGTGGAAGAAGGCAAAGGAAACAGTGGCTATTTTTTTGTGCTTGCAGTCTCAAATTATGTCCCTTGTTTCTTGATGACTGCTTCAAGATTTGTTTGGTGTTCCCACCATTATATTCAGTACCATTTAAAGTAGTTTTGGCTGTAGATGCAGAACAGTAAACATCATCAGCAAGCTACTTAATCAGCACAGCTGTTCACAGACTGGCAGTCTTCTTAAGTTCAACTTAAAAGCAGTTTTCATGGAGAACGCTTTACTGTTGTGAGCTATTTCCAGCAATTCAGCAGTTTTTTTCCTCCATGTTGCATATTAAAGCTTTCCAAACAAAGGCAGAGCTAGCATTTACCCCTGAAGCTGTTCATGTCAAAATTTTCTCCTTTCTGTTTTAATGGCTAAATGTGACCAATTACCGTGTTTTGGGAAGCAGTGTTTTTCTTTTCAGCAAGAGCCATACTCTTAAGTCAGTTTCAGCCTAGATCTAATAAAATTATAATGAGAATTGTAAAGCAGCTTTGTAATAAAATTTTCTCATTTATACCTTTTTCAGTGAAGGTGATGTTGTGAGTTTACATCTGTTGCAGTTAGCATTTGGTGACAGGAAACGCCTGGCATCAGGACAAGTCATGTATGAGGTAAGACAGGCCTGTATGTGAGAAGATGAAAATAGTAATTTTGTGTATGTAAGGATCAGTTAAGTTGACCAATTAATATTTACCATGAAAGATCAGTGAGACTTAAGAAAAAAGTCTTTTGATGAGTCTTTTTAGGCATTCTTTTGTCCGTATTTTTCAGAACAAGTCATAGAATCATGGAATGGTTTTGGTTGGAAGACCTTAAATATCATGTATTCCAATCCCCTGCCATGGCTATGGATGCCACCCACTAGATCAGTTCTCTCAGGGCCCCATCCACTCTGGCCTTGAACACTTCCAGGGATGGGACATGTGTAGCATCTCTGGGCAGCCTCACCTCCAGATCCTCACCACTCTCACAGTAAAAAATTTCTTCTAACATCTAATCTAAATCTCTCCTGTTTTAGTTGAAAACCCCTTCTCCTTTGTCCTATCACTACCTGCCCTTGTAAAATGTCAAAGCCTCCCTCTTTTTTATAAGCTCCCTTTATGTGCTGAAAGGCTGCCCTGAGGTCTCCCAGGATGAGGTTGAACTTCTGGGCTGTGAGTGCATATTGCTTCCTGTCCACCAGAACCCTCATGTCCTTCTTGGCAGGGCTGCTCAGTCACTTTTCCCAGTCTGTAGTCATGTCTGGGATTGCCCCATTCCAGGTGCAGCACCTTGTGCTTGGACTTGCTGACCTTCATGTCCTGAGATTCCTATTGGCCCACCTCTCAGGCTTCTCCAGATCTTTCTGGATGACATTCCAGCCTTTTGTTTTGTCAATGCACCTTTCAGCCTTGTGTCATCTGCAAACTTGCTTAAGGTGCACTTGATCTCACTGTGTGTGTCGTTGATGAAGATATTGAGGAGCACTGATCCCCACGCAGGTTTCTGAGAAACACACTCAACGTCAGTCTGTGCTTGGAGATAGACTGTTGGCCACAACTCTCTGGCTTGGTCCTTCGAACCAATTCCTTATCCACTGAGTAGTCTACCCTTCAAATTTGCCTGTCTTCAAATTAGAGATGGTGATGTCATGAGGGATTGTCAAAGACCTTGTAGAAGTCCAGGTAGATGACATCGGTCAGTTTTCCCTCGTCAAGTGTTTGTCACTCCATCATAGAAGATGGCCAGATTGGTCAGACACAATCTGTCCATGCTGAAGCCATACAATTTTATACTTCAGTGTCATGAGTTCCACCTGGATTCATCTGCAAGGAGCCCTTACACATGTGATTCCTGAAGAGGAAATAGCTGTTACAAATGAAATTACTCTTAATTTAAACATCACATGAATGGCATGTAGGAAGAGAAGGCAAGGCTTTGAATAGCTTTGTGTTACCAAACTATAGATTTGAGGAAGCTTCTGTCTGTCTCCCTTTCTTTCAATATGGTCATATATTTCTCTTTATACATTTCTGACCTCTATTTTATAATCTTGTTTTTCTTTTAAACTCCGTCAGCCTGACTTAAAATACACCTACAAAAATACCTACAATGTCTCTTCAGTATTGATTCTGAAACTCAGTAGCAGTAAAGATGACTCTTGTTTTGAGTTTTGGATGGGTTATCTCTGAAATCTACTCTTAAAGCTAGCAAAAGATGTACATACAATGTACAGTGGTATGATTTGGTCAGAAAAGTCTCCATAAATTTTTAGAACTGGTTCCAGAGATGCTGTGGTATAGAATAAACAAAATATACAGGGGGTATCATTAGGTCTCAGATAATCTAACAGAGGCAAGAGGCACCTCCATAATGTTTTATAATGTTTAATTCTGTTCAGTAGTATGCACGAAACTCTACCAAGATCTTTTTGATGCAAAAGTAATCTTAATTCACATTAAGTCTTTCCTCCTATTTGACACTTGTCCTTGTATGTTCTCAGTAGTACAAAATGAAATTGAGATAATCCTTGGATTGTGGTTCAAAGATTTTTTTTTTAATAGGGACTTTGAATTTTGAATTTTTTGAATGAGCTTGAATTTTATGCTTTTTTCCTTTTGTCTGTAGGAAAGGGCCTTCCTGATTTGGAAGTGTTGCTTTTGAACAGATAAAGGTTAGGTGTTGGGAGGAAGTGGTGTTTCTTTAAAATACATCATCTATCATGGTGATGAAGTAGAAATACCTTCAGGTGGTTCAACGTGTCTGAATATGCATGTCATATCTTCATGTGCAGTTTTTAAGTGACAAAAATATACAGTGCTCTAGAGGAACAGAACACCTTGTTTACTTGGGGCTTTTTTGTGTTTGGTTTTGTTGGGTTTTTTTTAAGGGTTTTCATTGCAGTTCACTCCTGCATCTTGTAGTGCTCTAAGTACTTTGGCAAGTTAATAGGGGAAAGTTTCTTTAATCTTCTCAAGATTTGCTTTTGAATTTCAGTTTTGTTTTATCCTCTTAAAAGAAAATTTTTAGCTAAGTCTTAGTGACAAGGACACTACCTTTTACTGTGTGCTGCACTGGGGAAAAAGCAATTGTCTCTATTTCCTTCATGGCTACTACTTCTTTCCATCTGAACAATTTAATGTTAAAATGTGAGACCTTTAACTGTTTGGCAGTTATTTGTCTTGGTTGTCTTTCCTGAACAAGATGTGACTAATGTCAGTTTGTACCTCAGAGAGTTGAAATGTTTCATCAGTCTTTAAAAATGGATTTACTAGAAATTCCCGATGACACTCTTAGAAAAAAAGCACACAAAGTGATAGAAAATGTTACTGTGTTTGTGACCTGAAAAACCTGTGGTGTAGTTAAAGTAAGACTTGGATCCCTCTACAGACTATACAACCAGTAGTACATTCACAGGCATATGTTGAAAGATTATAACAGGAACCAATCTTAGAAGGCTGTTGAAGAGAGCTGAATATCTGCACTCTCTGAGGAGGAAAGACAGATAAACCACTTAATAGTGTACTTTCATGCTGAGACCTGATAGCATCTACTTCCAAAAAATCCCCACAAAACAATTCTTAATCCCTTCCCAAGGGATGCATCACGATAGGATCTGTGCTCACCAGTGGACACTTAAGTGTTGGAATACTTCTTGTTGTCACAGAGTGGTCAGTATGACATGATGGTTCTCTTCTTGTTGGTCTTCAGTGACATAAAATTTAAGAGTTGTTCCCATTTGCCAGGCCAAGCCTGAATAAACAAGGAGAAATTAATCTAATGCTGCTCCTTGTTCACTGGGTATAAGTCATAGGAGCTTAAAATATTTGTCTGCTTACATCACTGCTGTACATCCCAGGAATCAGACTTGAGGCTGTGAAACCGTACATCTTTGACTTCATATCATGGTAAAAGTCACAAATGGACCTTTTGGAACATGTGGCACTGTGTTTTTATAAACGTGTCAGACTTGGGTCTCTTGCCTTCAAGGCTGGTTTAAATCTGCTCAAGTAAGAAAACTGAAAGGTAAACTTAAATTAGACTTGCAAAGACCTCTTTTAGATCATCTCAGCAGCTGCTGTATCTTGTAGGTCAATTCATGGTCCTGGAGCATATCCTTACATTGTTGTGCACAAGGCTTGAGTACAGTCTCTGTGTTCATGTCAGTGTCTGACCAGTGCAACTCCTTTGAACACTGTCATTTTTAACTGGTCTGGAATGTCATTTCTCAATATCTTCCATGCACTGGAGTTCCTTAACTTAGGTTTGCTTACCCCAGTGTGGAAAACTTGAAATATGTGAAATATGCAGCTTTGGTTAGGAAGTTGTCTTTGGCAGGAACTACTTGGTATTACTTTCTCCTTCCCCTCTGCACTGAAAGGTGAAATGGCTCTTCATACATGAATGAAAGCAGAAATTTCTAGTCATTAAAATTAATGCCGGACAGGTTTATGGAATTTTAGTGCTTTATCTTGTGGAACTGTCTTTTGGAATGGTGAATTTCTTGTTCAGGACATCATCTCTGTTAAAATTGGTTTTAGTGATTAGTTATCCTACAGTGAAGATGAGGTTCTTTGCTTAGGCTTCATGTTAGTTTTTCAAAGAGATGGTTTTGATTTTTCTTATCAGCCCTGCATATATCTGTTACTTCCAACATTCCTTAATAAAATAGTGTGAACTGTGCATGCTTCAGAGCAAAGTTTTGCTAAGGAAATGCTAATATTTGAAAATGTGCAAAGCCTTTTCAGCCAATATCTGTTAAAATTTCACACTTAATTCTCTTGAATGTCAAATGTAGTTTTTATTTGCTATCAGAAATAAGTTTATTAGAAATAAACAGTACAATATGCATGTTATATTAGGTATATACATTCTTTCTTAGTGGATCTAATGAAAACTACCTTATTTTCTTTTTGGTTTTTTTCCACACAGGGTTTGGAATACTGTGATGAAAGGTACAGTTTAGACCTCACTGGTGGAATCTTCCCCTTGAGAGGGCAGACCAGCAATACTAAATTGCTCAGCTGTCAGACCATAGAAAAATTTCGCAATCATGCTGACAGAGAGGACAACGTTAATGAAGGTTTGTTCTGATGTCCCTGCTTGGTTATTCTGAACTACATGCTTTGGAAATCTAAGCAGTAAATGCTGTTCTGTACCCACAGTCTTAAAGTCTTAAATATTCATCTAACTGACCTTGTTGGGCTTATTTAAAAAGCAAAATTGTTTGCTGAAGTTATGTGGAACTTTTTTATCCCTCTGAACATAATTTTTTAAGGGAAAAAATAGACTTTTGTTTGCTGGGATGGTAGAGCAGTGTACGGGGTCATCTGTATAAGGCTGGTCAGTCAGTTTGTTCTGCCAGTTGTCTTCATTGAACAGTAAGATCCTTCTGTCTATTGCTTAGGAATGTTACCTGAATGTTTTTTATCCTGATGAAACCTCTGGCTGCATCCATTTAGCACCTGATCACTAGTGGTGTTCCCCAGGGCTCAGTATTGGAGCCAGTTCTAATTGATATCTTTTTTTGATGATCTGATGAACAACTTGATGAGCTAATAATTGTGTATTTGGTTTGTTTTGGAACAGATACAATTTGAAAAAGAGGCAGTATGATTAAAACCTATCTCATGGACATTTGCTATTCTGTATATGGTTTTTATCATTCTTAATGAAGTGTTGTGTTTCTTGAGTGAAATAACAGCATTAAGCCAAAATAGAAAGTGGTGTTTTAAAACCAGCAAAAATCTCATATTTTCTACAGTAAGAAACAATGTCTTGTCTTTGACAGTAATCTCTCCTGACACCAGTGTATCAATCTTCAGTTGGCAAGTGAATACCTATGGTCAGGGAAAACCATCTACTTACCTGGGAGTGTTTGACATCAATCGCTGGTATCATGCCCAAATGCCAGACTCGCTGAGGTAGGTTTTAATTAAGAAGTTTCAATATCCCTACAAAAGGTTAATTTCAAAATTGCTATTGAGCTTATGCGCTTGTTTTCTTTAAGGCCAGAAGAATTCCTTCATGATTGCCCCTATTTTGCACTGTGGTCACTGGATCCTGTTATAAGCATGACTTCTCCAAACCTCATTTTGGATATTCTGGTACACGAAGTAGTCTGAGTCGGGGGTTCCTCCTTCTTATCCACCACCTGAACAGTTCTTTAATCCAAGCACCTATAATTTTGGTAGGTATTTCACTGCTTTTCATTTGAATAGTGACAAGCTTCGGTGGAGGTCAAATGCCACTTGAGTGGTTCTCTTTCTTGTTCATTATTTGTCACATGAAAACCAAACCAAAAAAGCCCCCACAAACTTTCCCCAACCTGCTTACCTTGTCCTAAGAAGGCACTTAGTCTTGTGAAACATACCTGACAGGCAGCTGAGCTTTGGGTTTTGGGGCTTCTGTGACATGGCCTGGGAAGGGGTGATGGTCCCAAAATGAAATACCTTTGAGCTGAGGCCCAAAGCAGAGCACTGGGTAGCACTCAAGTTTCTAGAGACAGAGAGTAAGTCCTTTTTATGGGACGTGTGTAAGTGGTGTGATGAAGGAAAGGGGTGCTGGAGGTTTGTCTTTGCAGACAGCACTATTTACAAAGCATAAACTGGTGAGAAGGTGCCAAGGTCTGTCAAATGTTCCTTGTTTCTGCAGATGTGACGTGCTTGCTCAGCTCGGGAGTTGTTCACATGACTTGCACTGGCTTCCAGAAGGAGGTGACTTTTTTATTGTATTGAGGGTGTCAAGAGATGAACCTTTTGTAACTTTTCTCTTGCTGTGCTTTGAGTGTCAGAGACCACTTGATGCTCACGCTGCCCATCCACATGCATAGCTGCAGTCATATCCTGCCAGTTTCATGCAAATGGCACTGGAGGCATGAGCAGGGATTGAATGGCTGGAAAGGAGGAGTGTGGTGGAAGCTGGGGAAAGTGTTTACTTCTTTGTATGATGTGGAGTTAGGGTTTTGATCCCTGATGAATTTGAGCATGGAGAGAGGGAAAAGTGATTTAACTGTTGAGGAAGAAATGCGTGTTTTTTCTCTCAGCCTTGGCCAAATTCTAATTTCTGAGCCACTGCACAGCTTTTGACAAACCCTTTCAAATTAAGTTCCCGCTCACTAAATATACCCATAATACATCATCTTCCTCACAAACGAGCGCAGAGTCTTTCAAAGAGTGATTTGTAGTTGTATTTGTTTTAACCTCTTACAGAATGTAATTTGTGTCAATGTTCAGGGAAAAGCAAGGCCTGTATATTGACAGAGAGGCTGGAAAATACTTTCTTGCCTTCAACCTTGCAAGGGCCTTTTCTTCTGTAGGATATTTTTTTAGAAACTCAAACTGTTAGTGTTCTGCTATCTTTAAGACTCTACTTAGCAATGCTTACCAAAAATGCTAACCTAAAGCCTGCTGCTTCTAATGCAGCTTTCTGGCAGTCCAAGTGATCTTAGTGATTGAATGCTGTCTTAACCTGTGTGTTTTGATTGATGTTTCAGACCCTGAAGTTTTTGAAGAAATCTGGTCCTTTAATAAGTGAAGCCATCCGTGACAGCTACTCTCGGTGTCTTGTAGCTGGCTTGCTGTCTCCAAGACTGGTTGATGTCCAGCCATCCAGTCTGAGTCAGGTGGGTGTATGCTGGAAAATCCAGAGGGAAGTATATCCATCTTGTCTGAAGGCTGTAGAAGCTACAAGACCATGATTTTTGATTGCAAGTTGCTCTGAGAAGGAGGTTTTGGCATACAGTTAGCAGAAGTAATAATGTTCTTCTGACTGTGAGCAGCCCTGAGAGGTTTGTCTTCAGTGACCCGTCTGTAAATTCCATGCCCCAGGTCTGCATGCGGAAGTATTCAGTCAGTGCTGGGCTCGTGCATCAGAAAGCAGTTCTCCCTCGGCACAGCCTTCATCCTCTTCATGCCCTCAGTGTCTCAGAGCCTTGGGTGCAGGGCAGTAGGTGGCTCCGATGGTGCCTCCCTCAGATGTGCACTATTGCAAACACCAGCTTGCTGCACTAGACGTTATTTCCTTCCAAGGAAAGTGCTAACCGGTTATAGTGGTGCTCTCTACCTGACAACTGCATCACCACTTCCTCTCATTATCCCTTCATCAGGGAATTTCCCTTCCCTGCACCCTCTCAAACTGATCTTTACCTCTGTAGCCTTTGCCTTGAGCTGTGGTAGATTGATTTCCTCCTCTTAGACTGCCCTCTTGCTGCAGCACCTTCCTCACCTGTATCTCTCAACACTGCTGCATTCTGTCACCACAGTGGCTTCACACCCCTCTCTTCTGGGTTTTCCATTTTCAGTGCAGTAAACTTTGTTTCTCATCTGAAGGCTTTCATGAAAGAAGGAGCCTTTGTGATGAACGGCCCATCTTTCTCCAGGCAGGGTCAAAGCTGAAGGGTTCGATGGTCATCATGGAGTGGAGCAGCAAGCACTAGGAAGGGGAGAGCAGTCTTCTCCCTGCCTTCATCTTCCTGTCTGTGGGATTCTTCACCAGACTGTGGAAATGTGTCAGGAAAAATAACACTTCTGCATAGTGTGGCAGCTAAAACAAATTTGGCAAGCAGACTCAGCTTATTTTGCAAGCCTTATATAGGCTTTTACATTCTGATTAGATGTTCTCATGTCAACTCTGGTGTGAAATTATTTGGGATAGCAAGAAATTTTATGATGACCTTTACTGAATTGTGACTATATTGTTCAGACACTGCATTAAATAGGGATTGCTTTGGAATACTAGAAAGAAAAAATTCAGAATTAGGGTCAAATATCTTGGAACTTTGGTACCCTAAGTAGTATCTGGCACGTTTCCTTGTCTGAAACCAGACTTCAGAAAAAGATGGAAATATCCTGTATGTCTTCTAATATGTAGAAATTGCTCTTAAATGTCATGATTTTAGTTAGAATGCAAACCTTTAAAATTTGTTTAAAAAAATAGAGGAAAGAAAAAAAGAAAAATTTGTTGCAGGATCATTTCCCTTGAAATAAATATCTGAGCTTGAATAAGCTGCTACATTATTTCCCATGTGTGTGCATGCCTGTGTATTATCCTTCTCAAGGACTGCCATGGCATTAGAATACAGTAATTGAACAGGCTGAAATTCCAGCCCATTAGAATTGAAATGTTTATGGTACTTTATGGTACTTTACTTCTTTGTGGTACTTTAACAAATTGTAACTTAATGTTTTGGCTATTAACGCTGCTTCCTGTCTTGCTGCTTTCGGGAACTACTTGGCTTCAGCTTCACTGTTTGCATGCAAACACAGTGGTGTTTGCTCTGTCCCCTTCACATGTTCCTGATGGCAAAGGGGTGTGCTCAAAGTGTATAATGGGTATTAGCAGAGGATGTTACTGGAAATAGTTAATTGGGACTCTGTAAATGAAGAATGAAACCCTGAGGCACAGAAATGGAGACTGAAACTAGCCTGCATGAAGTTGAAATGTCAGAGGAAAACGTTCCTGTGTTCCTCAAACCAACAAGCAGTCCAGCCTGTGGCTGGAATGAGGAAAGAGTCAAGAATATGGAACTAGCAGCATTTGCAGCTAATGTCTGAATGGGTATCCAGTTAGAAGCAAACACTTCTGTCAGTGGCTCAGGTAGTGTCCGATTCAGAGCTCCTACATGGGTTACCAACAGAAACTGCAGTGTTTATCAAGGTGAGACTGAGAGGAAAAGTCTGTGAGGTTGTGATTTGCTTTTGTCTGTTCTGTTCAGGAGGAGCAGTTAGAGGCTGTGTTGTCAGCTGCTGTGCAGACAGGTTCTTTAGAAGTTCTGACGGGATGCATTAAACACTGGACTTCCGAAGGTAATGCTGCTTCCATTGTTTTTATGTTGTGTGTGTTTTGCTTAGAAATCGTGGCTTCATGTCCTTTTTGTTTTCTGTTTTTAAAGAGCAGCCAAGTTCTGCTGTAAATTTACGGTTTGTTCTTGAGTGGACGTGGAACAAAGTGATCTGTACAAAAGATGAACTGGACCAAATCTGTGAGTAGCGGTGTGGTGGTTTTTGAAACCTTGAGTCATCCTTTGTAAAGGATCTTCTTCAGTAGTCTGCCAGTGTATGCTGCTGGTTTTTTAAGTGGTTCTTTAAGTCTCTTGTGGTTGTTGAAGTGTTGAAGTTTGGAAGTGTGCAGTGGCTCTGCTGAGTGATGATTCAATATTTTTCCTTGACAAGGTGTTCCGCTGTTTGACGGCTCCTGCAACTTCATTGACCCGCAGACATTACAGTCCCTCCAGCACTGCCAGCTGCTGCTGAGCAACCTCAGCACAGTCCTGAACTGTTTCCTAACAGAAGCCCGAGAGCTTACTGAGAAAGGTTGGTGAGAGCACTGCTAGGCCTCTGGTCTGCTAGTTAACATTTGGAAGGATGCTTGGGTTGTAACTGAGGAGGCAGGAGCTGCTGTTGTTTTGGATGGTTGGGAGAGAGTTGGGTAGAGCTGGGAGGAGGGGTTTAAATCTGAGCAGTTGGGACTTTGATTTAAGCCACTTTGAGTTCAGGGGAGCAGCTTGTTGTGGAGTTCATGAGGCTGGGTAGGGGAGGCTACAGTGGTTCAGCATTGAGCTGAGTAAGCACCTGGGCAGCAATTGCAGCAACTGAGTGTGGTAATGCTGAGAAGTGTTCCTAATTGTTAGCTAGCAATTGATAGTTGTGTGCAAATTGCTGGGAAATACAATAGAAACTGAAATGAATAAAGCAATTTCCTTGAGGTTTTTTGGCTTCTGATTTTATAAATTCTTGTTGGCATGTTAAGGGAAAAAAGAGGACTATATATAAGAGGACTCTTTCGCTAAAATAAAAATCTCTGCTATGTGGAAAACATACATTTTCTTCCTTCCTTCCTTATGTAATAGATAAGACTATTATTTTTCAGTTTAATCTTTAGTGATTCCGTTTCTTTGTAGTGATTGGTTTTTGTTTTGAGTGTGAACAGTGATTTTTTTCCTTCAAATTCATAATTGATCCAGAGGGACAACTACACGTAAGAAGAGTTTCACCATGGTCTTTTATACTTTGTGTTTGTTTTGCTGAATGAAGCTTTGTAAAAAGGGGAGGAATATCCAAAACATCTTATGCCTTTTTTTCAGGTTTTACAGACTTGACAAATAAGCAGATGGTAACCAGCCTCATTTCTTTGTACGCACAAGTGGTGATCTGGTTCTGTCGATCCAGTCTCCTTCCTGAGGGTTTAGGTAAGCAGAGCCTGTAGTACCAAAACACTTGAGGTTGTGTCATTTCTGTTTGGTCTAGTCCAAAGTTTTAGTTGAAAAACGTTGTCTTACTTCTTTAACTTGCTTTTACTTTATCACCTGTAGATGATCACATGCATTTGTCCAGACCTTTCTACAATTACCCTCTGATTCAGAGCTACTATATGGGTCACCGAGAGAAACTTGAGCGTTTATCAAGGTAAGACTTGGAGGAATTCTCTAGAAAACTGCCACTGTTAGACTGTGTGAGAGTGGTTATTTTTGCAGTTAAAACCCTTTGTCTGCACTCCTTGGCATTACACAATGTAACAGAGCATGAAAGCAAACCTGGAACCCAAAAGGTCATTCTCTCTTGGGCAACTCTTCTCTTGGGTTTATGCGCTGGACTCCTTAATGAATAAGTTCGTTGTGAGCTAAGGACCATCTTTGCTGTAACTCTGAAATCTGTGCCACTGAGAGGCTGGAATGAGTGTTTTGCTCTGTGCAAGCCCTTGCTCCCTTTTGTTGCAGAGGCAAATGGGATTCTGATTGCTTGATGATTGATGGAATGGTTTCCCAGTTGGGAGAGGAAGTGGAAAAGTTGTGGCGGAGAGATGAAGGCGGCACTGGGAAATACCCACCTGTTAGTTTACATGTGAGTGTTCTGTTCACTGAAAACCCCAGCAGCAGTCCCCTAAAGCTAATGATGGTGGAAGACAGGAGCATTAGAAAACCTTTTCGTCTTTCATTTCAGGCATTGCTGGATCTCTATTTGCTGGAAAGCATTGAAGAAAGCGACAAACATGCAATTGTATCCTTTCCAGATTCTGTCATTACTTCTTCAGTGTGCGCACATAAAAGTTTTTCATACTTGTCACCTCTGTGTGGTTAACAACACTTTTAAATTTATGCCTCAAACACAGTGTGAGTGAACACATTTATAATAGAATTAAGTCCTTGACAGAAGCATTGCTTAATTTCTTTCTAGATTGGAATTTTTCTGATTTCTTTTTTGTATGTTTTGTTGCAAAGTCTTTTCTCATATGAGAAAACATGTTCTCTAAGTTGTATTCAAGATAAAAACCTCACTTAGTTCTTCTCAAATTTTAACGCAGTTACCAATTTTTCAAGACACCCCTATATGTAGCATATGACTGCTTGTTAGTATGGTGCCCTAAAATGTACTGGTTCAGAGCAAAAGGGTTTATAACAGTGGTTTTCCAGTTTCTGATTTTTGCCAAAATCATTTGTTTCCCAGCCTTGCTAACAGTGTTTGGTTTTGGGTTTGTTTTGTGTAAAAAGTGCACTGGATATTCATTGGCGGAAACCTAATTTTTAGGCTGCTGAAACATGCAGCATTACCTTTGTTGTTTTTTGGCTAAGCCAAGAGTGGGGCCAGGAGAGCAAAGGGGTTAAAAATGCTTGTAGTCCCAAGGTGCCTCACTCAGACATTTTCTTAACATGGGATGTCAGAAAGGGAAGGTAACACTTTCAGTGAGGGATCCACATGCAGTTTTAAACACTGTTTCAGTCAATGCTAATTTGAATTGTAAAGGCACCATAACATGTGTTGGTTTTGTGAAGACAGGAAATGAGGAGAAGAACACAGCTGTAGAACTTGTTTTCTTTAATAATTAAGCATTGGATGTTGAGTGTCCAACTGGTAGCTTCACTGACAGAAGCAGAAGCCTGGGTTTGTAACAGCAATATATAAATACCCAATATCTTCCTTTTTGATTGCCTTACGGAAATCCACAAGTGTTTCTTTCTGGAAGTATATTCAGAATACAGTTTTAAGATTAGGGCCTGACTATTGCTATAATGGGCTGTAATAGCTTAAAATGGCAAGATCATACTTTGGGATGTTCTGCTTTCTGCTATTTTCATGTTCTTATTTCATTGTTTTGCTAACTGTAATGTGATACAAGTTTTTGGTCTTAGCAATTTATTCACCTTAATTAGATACTCTCAGACAATTTACTTGCTGCTGGATATTATGCATTCCTTTCCAAATAAAACAGAAACTTCAATTGACTCCTTTCCAACTGCCTTTGCTATCCCTTGGGGTCTTGTTAAGCTGATTCAAGGGTTTTGGCTTCTAGATCACAATGATTATGAAGTAAGTATGAAACAGTTGAGTTAGACACACATGGCACTGCAGAGCTGTAACCAATAAAAATATTTTTTAAATTGTTACTTAGGTATAAGGAGCTATCGAAGCATTGGAAGCTTTTTTTTAACACTGGTCTGACATCTTCAGCAACAAGTTATGATTTGAAATTTTGCTTTAACTACTTTAACAGGAAATTGATTGAAGCAAAGGAGTAATCAATACTTAATATTTGAATTTTCAAAGCTGTCTATGGTTAAGTTTTCAGCAGACTGCTTGGGCACGGTTTCTAGAAGAGTGTTTTGGGTACTTGAAGCATGGAAGCTGTGATGGTAACAGGAACATTTGGGATAAAAGACTGCAGGAGTAACTTTTCGACCTCATAGCTATTCTTCCTGATACTGAATGTTGTTCTTGTCACTGTGCTAATACGACCAATTTTTTTACAGCGTAAGTTATCAAATAATGTATTTATTAAAAGTGATCTCTGTACACGGGGTTTTGTGAACTTAGAAAAATCTGAATTGTTCCTCTTAAAGCATTCACTTTGTTCTGGGTGTCTGATTTTTTTTTTCCTGCAAATACTGAAGAATTTTTACTGATGTGTCCTGGATCAAGTATTTTCATATTTAGACCTCTAAGTTGGTCTAACCCACGTCCAGCCTTGCTGCAGAAAGTTTTGACTCTTTGTTGCATGGGTGTGTGCATCTATGGTAATGAAGCTGCTCTCAACTTGTGCAGAATTCCCTGGCCCTGCTCTTCCATCCAGCTACACTCAAGACTGTGTCATGGCAACACATGAGGATAATCCAGTCCCTGATGTGCCAGGGAGAGCACAGGCGAGCCCTCAGGTACATGCAGATGATGAAGCCGTCGATGTCCAGCAGCAGTGAGGTGCGGCTGTTCCTCACCGTGCTGTTGTCCAATAGGTAAGGAAACCTCCCCTCTTTTGGCATTCACATCTTGGGAGATGTGGAGAACTGATGACACAAATGGGGCTCCCCTCCATTTCCTTTGAGCTTTGAATGGATGCCGTCGCTGTGGGGCATCTTTTTGGCCTCAGTGTTCCCATTCCTTTCCATGTCCCAAACCTTAACTGCAGGTGCATGGTGGAGGCTTGGGGTCTGTTGCAGCAACACACCACCAAGTTAAACATAGAAGAGCTGCTAAAGCACATGTATGAAATCTGTCAGGAGATGGGGCTGATGGAGGATTTGCTGAAGCTGCCCTTCACAGACACAGAAAAAGTGAGTTTGGAGAAGAAACAAAAAAAATCTTGTCTCTTTGGTAAGAGAAGAGGCAGAATCGTAATGAAGTTTGAAATGTGTTATTTCTCACAGGAGTGTTTGGAGAAATTTTTACAGACCAAATCTGGTATTCAGAACCATGAATTCCTCTTAGTCCACCATCTGCAGCGTGCCAACTACATCCCAGCACTCCAGCTGAATCAGTCCATGAAGGCCAATCTGATGGTAAGGGTAGCAGTCCTCCTGAGTGAATTAAGAATTAAAATTTACAGACCATGATTGACTCCAGTCAGAAGACTTTGTTTGCATCTGAGGAATAAATATATATCTTGTCTTTTCATTCAGTTCCTCAGATCCCTCTGTTATGTATGGTTTAGGTTATGGAAGTTGTTTGTGTTACTGGTTTCTGTGGAATGAAGAGTATGTTGTATGCCATGTCTCGTATCTGGCTTTTACCTGAGAGCAGTCTAGATGCTCCACAGGTAAAATCTGCCTTTTAGGTTGTAGTTATCAGTTTTGGAGTTGTTTGGAGTTTCTACGTTTTCGGGTTTTTTTACTAGCCTTCCTTGCACTTATATGAAACAACCCGGTAAAATTGGTGTCTGCTCCTGGGTGGAACACAGAACTTGCTGTGGCTCTGTGCGGGGGATTTATTCTCCTGTATCTGTAGAGCAAATTTAGGCCTTAGTTAGAAAGAGCAATTAGTTCTGTGCAATGAACTTCTGGTGAATTGTTAACTTCTTGCTGTACACATTTCCCTTGTCAGAATGATCGTGATCCTCGCTTGAGAGAGAGAGCAGTAGCCAGAAATTCTCTCTTAGACCAGTATGGCAAGATCCTTCCCACAGTTCAAAGGAAGTTGGCAGTAGAGAGAGCCAAGCCGTACCGTTTGCCTTCATCAGTCTTAAGAGAAGGTAATTTTAGAGAAGGGAACAAGGATGTGCAGCTGACCATCACTGTGAATACACAGGGCTGATACTTCTCCCTCTTGCTTTACAGTCCCAAGGCCAAAGCCATTATCAACAGCAACAAGGCAGGCTAATGCAGGAAATGTCCATACAAGAGCAACTTTCATTAGTAAAGTGTTGTCCAAAATTGGAGAAGTATGGTTAGGAAATGAGGAGAAAACAAATATCTCACGATATGATAGGTAAGCAGCCTTTTATAAAAGTTACACTTAATCTGCATGTGTGGAGAGGGAGGTGGAGAGAGAGTGAGTTGTAGGGGGAGAGAAAGAGATTTCAGTTTGAAATGTGTTAGTTTTTTGGTGGGAAGGTAGACATGAATAAAGCTTTTATTTTGCATTTCTGCACATATATAACAGCTAACAATCAATTCCTCAAGTGTAGTGTTTGGAGAGTTTCTCTGCTATGATAATCTCTCTACAAATGCGCATATTTATATTATGACGAATGTGTTTACAGTGTTTAAGAAGCTGAAACTCAAACTGTTTGTCACTACCATGAAGCTGTTGGTGTACCAACTTTTATAGACATATTTGTGTGATCACATAGTAATCTTTTACCAGTTCCTGCTTGGTTATTTAAAAATAAGCAGAATTAGTAAGAGTGGAGAAGAGGCTTATTGTCAGGTGATTGTCCTACATGGGATGTAGGTAAATAAACTTTAATTCTGATATGGCAGAACTTTGAGGGAATGAAAACCAATTACGTTTTCATTTTCCTTCTAGTCCTAGAACTACAGAGCCAGCAGTCAGTACACATCCTGTCCCTGGTGCAGAGTTGCCTGATGCATTTCTTGGGACACCTATTACAAAACTTTCTCAAAGATGTTCAAGGTATAGTAGATCTACAGACTTTATATTTCAAAATTGTATTGTTTATCATGTATATACATGTGCATGTGTGTATGCTTTTTTGGTTTACCAGGGGTTCTGTTGGATTTAGTGTTGTATCTCAAAGAAAAAGTCAACTTAGGGACAAAATTAGGTACACAATTTGAAATGTAGATGAGTTTTCTCCACTGCTGAGAATTAGGTCACTTGTGCAACATAAAATTGGGTATTCTTATGTCAGAGGCAGGGATTTAGGAAATTAGTTATGAAATGTAAAGAAGTAATGAAAAAAATGCTCCTAAGTGCCTGTCACTTGTTTGTGGGACTGATTGATCACCCCCTGCAGTGAGGTTGTATTTCTTGATCATCCAGTGTTTTTGTTCTGCATCATCTGAGATAATCACTGCATGCTTTCTTTCATTTATTTATTGATGTTCCTAGTGTAAAATGGTATTTTAACAGGTTGCTGGATTTGGTGGTTCGTCCTGTTCCTTCCCGCTCTGTGGCACAGGAGGAGAGCTGGCAGTCCCCGTGCAGAGCTTCCACTTCTTTTGTGGCATCCAGCCCCCTGAGAGCAAGTACACATCGCCCCAGCTCCCAAAACAATCTGCCAAGAGCATCAGAGCTGAATTTACTGGAAACTCCTCGTGTGGTCAAGGTTTGTATTTTAAAAAGTTAGTAGCAACCAACCAAATGAAAAACTTTTAGGTTTGTTTTAGGTGAAATCACCAAAGTGTTTAGTAGAAGGGCTTCTGGATTGAAATTTTCAGTATGCATGTGGTTATTACATACACAGCCCTTTTGGAAGCAGTAAGTTGGGAACAGTCTTTAAGCAGGAAACTTTAGTTCTCAGCTGATTGCAGTGGACAGCTTGTCCTATAGCTTTGTGAAGTAAATTTATTTTTATTGTGTGGAACAATTCCATCTTTTCACCTTCTTGTGAAGTACCATTCATACAACTGAACTAGCTTCATCCTCCTCTTTTGAAGCCTTTTCAATACTGTAAAACGATCTGAGATAACAACAGCTGAATGCTTCTGCATGAGGATGTGTAGGTATTTCTGTAGCAGTGTCACTTCCTCTTGTGTGCAGCTGAATAACTAAGGAAAAAAAGCTGTGTCCATTCCTTTGCAGAATGGCTGTCAGATGCAGCAACTGAAAACGCTACTGTGCAGAGTAAAGCTGTGTGCCTTTTATAAGAGCAGTGTAGGAATTGCAAAAATTAGTGGATAGGAGAGAACATTGCAGAAAAAAAGATATCATATCCCTATTTCCTGAAGAAGTAATTTTGAAAAATAACTTTTATTTTGTTGGCATTACAAAGACAAACAAAGGGAAATATAAAAAGCATGCATTTTTATCTTTAAAATGTTGGTATTTTTGGAAGAACAGTGCAAAGGCACAAAACTTTCTGCTGCTATAAACCCAGTTCACAGTGTAGGGTAATTATATTTTTGTAATTTAAGCACAGTCTTCTGTTTTGAAGATTTAACTGATTCTAAATTAAGCGTTTTTATTTCTTTTCCTAGAGAGCTAAAGTTTTGGCCACATCTTCCGGTTTTCCTGGGTTTACTCCTCAGTCTATTCTCAGGTCCAGTCTTCGCACTACACCCCTAGCAACTCCCTCTGCATCCCCAGGACGATCAGTTACTCCTCCTTTACGAGCAAAGGAACCTAGAATATCTTTCAGGGAAGAGAGCTCCCATGCAAAGTGGACTGTTGGGGTAAGCTGGCCTGCAGTTAGTGAGTTTTGCAGATGATGCTGTGATTTAATTTAGATTTATCTATATTCCTTACACTGAGAATCTGGATTGTGAATCAGAATGGCAGAATTTGGTCCAAAAAAAAAAGATTGTGTTATGGTAGACATTTTGTAACATGGTGTTCTTGCAGGAACTTACTCATAATAAACATCAGGGACCATGGTGGGTTTTACTCAGATGTTGTTCAGAATGTTAGTTCACCTTTCAGCTGTACCTTCTCAAATGGTAGTGTTGCAGGAAGGTAAGGAATATAGATGGAGCCTCTTGTTTGGGTTTGTTAAATTTTGTAAATTTAATATCTGTGAAAGTAACAAAAGTCATAAAGATGCATTGATTCTCAACCTGTCATTTTGCAGCATTGGGTTTACTTAAATGATGGTAAAAAGAGACTCCTGATGAAGAGAACTGTAGTGTTTTGTTCTCTCAGGCCTAAAGTTCTCGGGTTAGCTTCTTGCCTTGCACCAGGGATAGCATCCATGTAGTTTTCAAATGCAATGGGTCCATCTTGATCAACTGTGGTCCCTTCTGCTCCTGCAGCTGTGTAGCTGGATTCTGTGGTTCAGCCCATCAGCCAGTTGCCAGCATAATGTGCCCAAATGGGGGGCACAACGGGGGCATGTGCTGCTATCCCATGTGTGAGTAGCTCATGTATGTTACAAGGAGCTACTCAACTGTAACAAGATGTACTCTCTCCTGTATGAAATTCTTACTGATAGTGGCACTATGGCCAGATTAATTTGCTTGTTCCATGCCACAGGCATAGTTGAACACCAGCATATTTTAGTAGTGCATATGTGTTTGTTGAAAGGGCAAGCATAAAATAGAGAAATCTTGAGTTAGGGTTTTACTAGGCAAAGCTTTGTCTTCCTGAAAATACACTAGTAAACCCAGTGAAGAGCCTTGAGATGACATTGTGAGCAAGACTGATTTAATCTTAATTCTTCAATGTCATGGAAACTCAATAAGCAATCTAAAGTGTAATTAATTCTTACACTCAGCCTTAAATCTAAGATAAGGCTAGAAGGAGAATTAATTTTGCATTGCCTCACTAAGGGGACATGTGGAACTTAGAAATATCAGTATTTGTTGGGTTTTTCTGTTTTGCTTTGACAACAAGCAGACTCATGTTGCCGATTTGAACTTTTATTTTAGGTGACAGAAGATGATAAAGCACTATTTGGAGCTTCATCTGAGCATCATCAAGGCTTGGTAGAGGATGCTTGGTCTGAAAGCAGAACTAAACCAACTCTGTTTACTCTGAGCAGTCCTGGGGAAGATCATGCTGAATTGCAGGAGTCTTTAGAAAGCATACCTGGAGATGATTTGGAGAAGATGGATGTCAGCAAGGAAAATAGTAACTTCTCTGTCAGATCAGACCAGACTACTTTGGAGTATCATGATGCAAAATCACCTGGTGATTTTGAAGATGATGTCATCTTTATATCTGCTAAACCAGCTAATTCTTCCTCTGAAGAAACTGTTGATGTTCAAGAATTGGAGAAGGAGGAAGAAAGTGAGATGGTTGAATATAAACCTTTCCAGATAGAACAACCAGATCCTTCAGGGCAAAAAAAAGAAGCAGGTAAGTTTCATCCTGTGATAACCTAAGTTTCTGAATTTTTTTAATGTCTTCAAAATATTGACTTACTGAAGAGTGCAGCAATTAATTATGAGTTTTCACAAGTGCTCTAGGCTTTTAAAATTACCTCTATATTTTAAGTCCCTTTTTGGTATCCTGGACCTTATGAATGTATACTTTCCTTGGCTGACATCTTTTTGTGTAGTTGCAGCTGAAAGGCAACAGTGTGGGAGTTTTGAAAAGGATACATGTTTAAAACTTTGGCTTCTGGTTATGTTTTAGGAGTACTTCTGTAATTTGCAGGAATTTTTACATTGTTTGACTGAAATTATGCATCAGGCTTCCTGTTCTACTGGAAAGAAGAACACAGGCCATCTGTGCACTTGAAGTCTTGGTGGCATTATTTTGTTAAGTCCCTATCCTAGGTGAAATGCATAAAGGATCACTTTAAACTCATATGAGCAATTTAAAAGAAGTGATGTTGAGTGCAACAGGGAAGTCATCCATCTCTTCATTTTGTAGGATTTGTGGAAGAATCAAATGCTGA
Source organism: Camarhynchus parvulus (assembly GCF_901933205.1). Taxonomy (NCBI): domain Eukaryota; kingdom Metazoa; phylum Chordata; class Aves; order Passeriformes; family Thraupidae; genus Camarhynchus; species Camarhynchus parvulus. Next base: position 33,053,316 of record NC_044573.1, on the reverse strand, counting down.
ATATCAGACCCTTCCTGAGCATAAGCCAGTGTTTAAAGCTGCTGACGCTGCAACTTCTGGGGCTGGAAATGAAGGGTGAGCTTAAGAAGTAGATGCATCTTTGGGTTCACACAACATATATAGCTGCTGGCTTTTCTGTGTTTGAAAACTGATTGTGACCTGGGATTAGTTCTTTCCTGTGTTCTTATATGTAAGGGCCTGTCTATTCCATTCTGTCTGTGACCAAAAGTAATCTGGCATGAATGTATGAATATTGACTAGCTGTCAATTTGAGCCTTTTTTCTCAAATCATAGCAGACCACGAAGTATGATGATAAAGACTTCATTCAACAGTCCCATACAGACCTTGTGAGAGTTACTAAGCAGATACTGTGAACATAAGCCCTGGATTTTTTTTTCTGAGAATTGTGTAGTTAAAAATGAATCCTGAGATACCTGTAACTTCAGTGGGTTTATTTTGGAGTTTGAGTGCTTTCTGACAGTATTTTTTACACTTAATTTTTGTTTTCTGTGTGTGCTCAACTAGCATCTATTTGTTTATGGAAAGGGAAGTAGTTTTCTCACCAGGTACTTTAAAAGCTGCAACTGCTGAGTGATAAAGACAGAATGTCAGCAATGAGAGAACCGTTAATTTCAAGTGGTAACTTTCACCTGTACTGACTTATGTTCAGTTGGTTCTGAACCTCTTATTGTAGTTGCCTTCTTTCTACAGAAGACAAATAATAAATCATTCTGTAATACACCTCTGCTATATTATTATCTAGTGTTGGATCGCTGGAAAGAATGTTAAGTACTTGATTGATTGCATAAAATGAGTTACAAAGTGAATTACGAATTGAGTCACAAATTGAATTATGTTGATAGAGAAATTCCTAATTTTTCTTGGTTTTTTTGTGATCTGAAACTTGAAGATGTTAGAGTGAGAAAGTAACTTGTAAAGCTCTTAAAGGTGTGTTTTCAAGCTTTATGATGAATTTCTCTCTTTTCATGAAGTGCAACAACCTACCAGGAGTCTGAAATGACCTCTTCATCAGAAGAAAAAGCCATACTGGTTGCAACAAACCCACAGCTCGCTAAATCCCCGGAGGAAGACAGTGAATGTATGTTGGAAATGTTCTGTGTGGTAGGGTAGCAGAGCTCAAGTGAATGTGTAGTTTGCCATACCACTGTAGGTGTCTCAGATTGAAATAGTGGTAGCATGTTACTGCTAACTTTCATTAAACTGTAGAGAGAACACGCTCCTTAAAGAAAGTCTTTGGAGAAAGTGCATAGTGAATCTTCTCATTCTTGATCAAAATGTTGAGATGCTGGTAGAACTCAAAGTATTATAAGGAGAGATCAGTGTTTATTTAATGTTGTACACCACTACCAATTTGTGTGCCATGGGATGTGCTGCTTGATTTACTATTTTAAAAGATGATGCATCCTCAGTATTCAGACTGAAGCAACCATCTACCAGTGTGCCTTTCCAGCCACATTTTCCTCTTTTTTTCCCCTCCATGGGGCTGATTTTCTCCTTCTTCCTTGCTGTGGGGCTGCATCCTTTACCCAGTCTGTAGTTGTCACAGTTTAGACCCAGTCGACAACTGAGCCCCACACAGCCACTCACTCATTTCCCGTGGGTGAATGGGGGAGAGAATCAGAAAGCTAAAGGTGAGAAAATTCATGGGTTGAGATAAAGACACCTTAATAGGGAAAGCAAAAGTCTTGCATGCAAGTCAGGCAAAACAAGGAATTCATTCACCACTTCCGATTGTCAGGCAGGTATTCAGCCATCCCCAGGAGAGCAAGAAAATGGGTTGTGGGAAGGAAGACAAGAACCATAACTTCTAATGTCTCCTACTTCTTTCGTTCTTTCACCTGCCTTTTATGCTGAACATGATGCCATATTTTATGGGATGTCAGTTGGGGCCAGCTGTCCTGGCTGTGTCCCCTCCCATCTCCTCGTGCACCCCCAGCCCACTCACTGCTGGCATGGTGTGAGAAGCAGGAAAGGCCTTGGCTCTGTGTGGGCACTGCTCAGCAGTAATTAAGACATCCCTGTTATCAACACTGCCTTCAGCACAAATCCAGAATAGAGCAGTACCAGTTATTATGAAGAAAATTACTATCCCAGCCAAAACCAGCACAACAGATTTAGCTTTTGGAGAAAGCCCAATATATGTGGCAGGATGGCGAACCATATTGTTTGCTCTTGCTAGCTCTGTTACTTCTTTTTGCTCAAACTTACATCATTTATATAAAGGTTAAGATAAAATTACATAAATCTCTTCTAGCTGTGATAAGTATCCTTGACAATGAGGACATGGTCAGTGCTCCGTCTCAAAATCGCCTTGAGGGCAAGTGTGTGGATTTACCTGAAGAATGTAACCCTGAAGCAGCTGAAGCTGAAGAAGTCCCTGTTTCTAACAATCCTCCAAAAACTGAGGAAATCAATGTAAGTAAACTATTTTCCCATTTTCTACACAATAGAACAGTTTGCAAATTGAGGACAGACCTGTTCTACTGACAATTTGGAGATACTCAAAAATGTGTCTGTTTCTTGAGCTGCTTAACACAAGTTTAAAATCTCAGTGTTGTATAGATAGATATGTTTTTCTCTTCTGCATTCTCTGTTCCTATGGGAACATGAACGGGACCTGTCAAGACTTAGGCCTTTGAGAGCAAACAAAACCAAAATAAAAGCCTAAAATATTTTTGAAACCAGCTAGGCATTGATTTGATTTACTTGAATTCAAACTTTATTTTACTTAAAAATAGTTTTAATGTTAAAGACAATAAGAAAGTTAAAGGAGTGCAGCTTCTTTGTACTGGTAACCAGTTGCCAAAGGACAAAAAGATGTGGGGACCACCGTCAGAATTATTTTGATGCTTAGGTCGTTTGTTCCTTCTTGACACAAAGAATTCCTAGTAATGAGCGCATTTTGTTGTCAAGATATTTCTTCAAGAGGTGGAGGTATTTAGTAACTATGTGTTATCTCATGCAATCCAAATGACTCCTCAAAGTGCAGTGTTGAGTTGTTGGATGTGATACCTGGCCAGTGTAAGTGCTGCTGTCAGAAATATCATGACTGAAGCTTTAAGCACTGGGGACCCAATTGTATTTTAGCCTGTCAGAGGCAGTGGGTCACTCTGGCTGTGGAGCAGTGCAGAGGGCACTGCAATGTGATGGGCACCCCTGGCTGCGTACACAGCTTGTGTTGGAAAACTGCTCCTGGTCATGGGCAGTGGCAAATGGTCAGTTCTGAAGAGAAATATCAGAAACAGAGCATGTGAATTGCACACAGGGACTGCTCTGATCCCTGTGCTTCAAATACATGAACTCTCAGCTGGAGTACAAAAGCACATTGTTTCACATTCAGGGGTGGTCTTAAGGGAACTATCCTCAGTTTCATCTAGCTCAGTGTGAAGTTAGTCTGTTTGGTATTGAATAAAGTATTAACAGCCATTTTTTAACTTTAGGTTATAGAAGATACCTCAGAACCAGCACCTGAAACATCACCATATAGTGAGCTAGATCCATCAAGTGTTCTTCATTATAGCTATGAAAATATAGAGAAACAGTTTGCATGTGATTTGCCTGATAATAAAGATAGTGAATGTGATGCAGCTGAGGGAGATGGAGACCTTTTTCTATCTCAGAATAATTTTACCCTAGTTTTGGAAGGAGAAGAAGGGGAAGCAGAGATGGGAGACCCTGCATCAGTAGATGCTTCTAAACCAGATGACACAACAACAGAAGAAAGGCCTGTGACCAATTTAGGAAATACTGAAAGCCAGGAACATGTTACAAACTCAGTGTCCACTGTAACTGGTGATCAGGAATCTCAAAATATTGCAGAGTCACTCCCATATGTGCCTGAACCTATTAAGGTTGCCATTGCTGAGAACTTACTGGATGTAATCAAGGACACGAGAAGTAAAGAATTTACATCTGAAGTTGTAGAACAATCAATTCATGAAACCATAGGTAAAAAGGTAACTAGATTCCAGAAGGCAAAAGCTCCCTTAACACCTGTGCTAGAAGCAGTGGGAGAGGAAACCAGCAGACATCATTATGGCACTGCTCCAAGAACACGCACAAGGGGACAGCTGGGTAGAAGTCTGGGTGTTCTGTCAGCAGACGCTCAGCAGCTACTGAAGACAGACAGCCCTGCTCTGCTTGGGCTGTCTCCTCGGAGAAGTACCAGGCGAACAAAAGAAGCACCTGAGACTCCCAGGCTCCAAACAGAGGAAAATGCTCAAGAGGAGCAAACACCTGTGACACCTGTTACTCCTAGGAGAGGTAGGAAACCTAAACTGTCTAATTTAGAAAAAACAGAGAGCAGCCATTCTGATGGACAAGCCTTGTCTGACAGTACACGGCCTATTACTCCTAGAAGAGGATCAAGGAGAGCAAAGGAGGCTGCATCTGAACTCCAAGAAGAGGCTAATGAGGAAATGCCTCTTGCTGAAGGCAGTGTTACTGCTTCTTTCGCTTCCAGAAGGACTAAAGGAGGAAAAAGTTTAGGTGGAAATCCAGAAACTGGCAAGACTGATACTGATCATCAAGTAAAAACAGCAGTCAGTCCCAGTAGAAGTGCAAGAAAAATGAAAAGCTTTAGTTTACAGTTTACTGAAGATACTGTCAAGGATCAACAGGTGCAGCTTAGTGATCAACTCCTTTTACCTGTGCCAAGTAAAAGAGGCAGAAGAAGAAAGATTAGTTCATCAGAAGTTTCAGAAAATTCTGATCTTGATGTGTCTAAATCATCGATTCCTCAAACAGAATTTAAACTTCCTGTCACGCCTAGAAGAAGTGCTAGGAAGGCGGCACAAAACTTCGTGGCAGACCAAGAGTCTACCTCTTCTCAGGAAGATGTACATTCAGGTGTGAAAGTAGAAGCCCTTGATACTCCTAAGAGAAAAACTAAGAGAGTGCCACAAGAGAACCCAGAAAAAGTGAATACTCATGAACAAACTCCTGCAGAACCAAGCGAGGAGCCACCCACACCCAGGACCACAGTGAGGACAGGGCGTCGGGGCAGGAAGAGGAGATCAGTGTCAGAGGAGACCTCCCAGGAACCTGGGGATGTTCCTTTGCTGCTGGAAGACATAAACCCCTCAGGACATGATCAGACATCTAGAGCTCTGACAGATCGGGTTACAAGGACCAGATCCCGCAGGACTGCCATCCATCAGAAACTGTCTGTTGAGGAAAATGAGGCTTTCCTTTTCTCTCCTCCTCTCACAAAGCTGACAAAGAAATTTGAAGGTAGGTGCAGTATGTTTATATACAAAAGAGGGCATACCCTCTTCTTTAAACCACTGAAAACAAACTGTGAGGATGGCTTTAAATATTGTAAAGAATGTAAGCATGCAAAAGAAGAAGTTTGCCAAGAGGCAGTTCACCTTTTGGCTGAAGTCTGTGTGACTGCCTGCTTAGTTCTGGTAGAAGCAGATTATGAAGCTGATCTAAGCCATGAAATTAAATTTAAGCTATATTTTTGTAAGGAACTTAATTTTTGTCACATTTTGAAAACCAGAGATTATTTGTGAATATGTGATTGCCGCCCCTCCTCCCCCAACAGAGAAATAAAGGATGTGCGTTTTCAAATTCTGTTCTGTTTTCAAGTTCAGATGTGCTGCATCTTGCAACAAGCTGTTTAATTATGTGATTCTTTTTCATGAGTGTATACTTTGTCAGTGAAATTACTGTACACAGGAGTTTTTTAATCAGAGTACATGATAATTTTTTTAAAATGTATAAGGACTGTTGATGGCTCTGGAGTATAATGTCTTTGATTATGTAGGTGCAGGTAAAATCACTACATTGCCTTAGTTTTGTTTCACTATTTTTATGCTAAAAGAATGAATCCAAAGAGGCAGTTACTGGGGGAAAAATGCCTTTGCATGGAGTGTTTATAAAGCTGATTGGACCTTTATTTTGGGAAGCTCTTACTTGTCAGCTGTAATTTAATATTACTGTCCCTCATGTATAGTGTATGTGCATGCTAACAATGCTTTGTCATTTTAGCTGGAAAAACAGACCATCCTGTGCAGTTCCAGGATTTAGACCCGGATTTGTCTTCTCAATTTGTCTTTTCACCCCCTCTTTTGAGATCAAGGAGAAAAACTGTAGCTAGCATTTCCCGAATTGTGAAAGAAGCAGTAAGTAAAATCTCTAGTTGTCCCATGTTCTTGATTTTAATTCTGTACCATTTTTTGAGATCATGCTTTGCCCTTTTCATTGGAAGCATATCTAAGAAGAGCTTTAAATGAATCAGCTAAAAATTTTATTGTTTTTCTTCATGAAAACTAGCTACAAAAGTCAGTTTTGAATCTATGTAAATCAAGAATTGATATATACTGTTTTGCTTTTAGCAAAAGGCACAGCGGCTCTCTTTAAACTTACTTCGTATGTTATCTGTTAATTGCAGAATTTTAACTTTTAGGATGGTAAAATAATTTGATGTGGAAGGTTTATTTTGCAAACAAAGGGTACTTTTGGAAATAACTTTGGCATGATTTCGTAATGAAAAAAAAATATTATTCCATGGAAGTCTAAGAACTTGTTCATGAGTAACGTTTTTGTTGTCTTAACATAGGAGCTTCCAGCTAAAGAGGAAGAGGATACCAAATCCATAGAGGCTGGGGTAAAGCAAAAATTGAAGAGAGGTAGAACTCCAAAATCAAAAATGAAGAAAGGAAGCAAGTATGAAATCAGTTTTGAACAGTTATTTGCATTTCTTAATGTGATGGTGGCTCAGCTGTTAAGTGCTTAACTACTTCTTCCTCACTTGGCTGGTCAGGTCTTCTCTCACTCCATCAGCATGTCCAGCTTGCTGGTCTAATAGGCACCTTTCCCGGGAACTTTTAAGGGTTTGGTTTGCTAATGGAAACGGAAGAGGGAAGGAATAGAAAAGGGCAGGTGGATACTAATTGCAGTGATGACATTGCAATGCTCTTACATTGTCTTATTCCACCTTATGAACTCAAACTCTTCTAGTTTAGCTTCTCATACAAGGTGGAAGATGGCCAGACAAGGAATAAAGGGAATGAAAGCAAAACAAACCTGATTTATGTACCATTTTTTACCTTAATTCTATCTGCAAAGAAGCCCATGCATTTATTTTTTTAATTGAGTTTGGAATTCCACATCATTTTTTTCCTCAATTAAATACTGTTAGTACTGAAAAACTGATTTGATGCCTGTCCTTCTTTTCAGAACCACAAAAGATTCTTGGTCACCTCCACCAGTTGAACTAAAATTCATCTCTCCTTTTGGAAGTCCAGTGGATGGAACAAAAACCAAACAGAAAGAAACTACAGATGCAGCAGGGAAGACCCTAAGAAAGAACAAAAAAAGACTGTCTAATTTTCCAAAGCCAGTTGTGCGCCGGAAGATGCTGTAACTGTTTTTTTTAAGTTTATAATGTACGCCACTGTTTGTAAAGTCATCAAAATTGTGTGAATTAGTAAAAAGAAGAAAAATCATCTAATTTGGAAGAGATAATTTATATAAATTATTGTAAAATTTCATAAAAAATGGTCTTCAGTAAGTAACTCCATATGGAGTGTGATTTCCTCAGTCAATGCAGTTTTCTATTTTATATTAAGACTTCATACATTTATATAATATGTAAATACAGCTTATTTTAGGAATGTTAAATAAAAATGTATACTTCACAATGTGCTTACTGTCTGATAGCTTTTTGAGGGAATATTGGGTTGAATGACCTGTATTGCTCAGAACTTTTAATGTTGGTTTGTGGGAGTTACAGACTCCCAAAAGTGATTCCAGAAGCTTTTAAAAAGTTTGTTTAGAATTCCTGTAACAAGTAAACATTTTAAGCATACTAGTTTTAATTTTAAAATTATGTTTGACCTTCTGGCACAAATAATTGGACTTAAAATACAAACTGGTAATTCCTTACATTCACGGTTAAGTTGTACTGTATTGAAGTCAGAATGTAAACAATTGTGTTTTAAGCTGTGCAATATATTTTTTTTGTATTTGTCTTAAACTTTGGGAAAGCTGCTCTTTAGTTCATAAAACCAGATCACACCTCAGATGTGTCATTATTTCTTAAAATTTGTTGTCAGCAAAAAGTTAACTGTACAGATGGTGTGATGCTTACAATAGCATATCAGATTTAAAGGGATACTACCCAGATACTTTGAAATTTGAGCCAAAATTATTTTCGTAATTTGTCTGCTACTATAATTGAAATGCTTACTGTCTGTAAACATGCTTTGCAGTATTTGAAACCTGCATATCACAGTACTGAAAACCTGATGGTAAAGCCTATATAATAGTCTGAAAAAGGTACAAAAATGTACAGAAATCTTAGTTACAAACCATATTTTTGAATAATTATTTCATTAACAGTCTTGGGTTAAGGAGTATATGTCCCTATAAAGTTTCAATTTGTATAAATAAAGTCACAAACCTATTCTTTTAAAAGCAGACATGGAAGTACTATTTTGATGTGCAGTCTTTTAGACAATGGATTATTTTTCTGTATGTTAATTTATATATGGATGCAACTTTGAAGACTACAGAATGGTGGAACCTGATATTAAACTTTTCAATTAGTAAAAACTACTACAGTTATTTAAGATATAAGTTATTTATTAACTAATAGCTTGTACATAGTGAATGAATGTATTAATAACAGACTTAGCTTGTGAAGGAAGATTGTTCTGGGGCTGTGATTTTTCTATCTCAGAACAGATCATTCTAGAGAAGCGATTGCATGCACTTGAATATTTTTCTCCTTGGGGAAGTATTAATGACTGAATGAAAGCTTAAAAAAAAGTCAAAAGTTTAAAATGTGAAACTGGCAGTAAATTGAGACCTTTGAGTCAAGTTAGTAATTATTTTTTCTGTTTATTTTGTACATGAGTGACTATAAATATGGTCAAAGAGGAAAGGGAAGGGAAATTTAGCAATTTTTATATTTACATTTCTCAGAAGTGCAGTCAGTAGCTCAAAATGGAGTAAAAGGTCAAATTTTCAATATTGGAATAGAATACAGATGACAAATCTGACTTCTTTTTGTAGTGTGCAAGAGTATTTGTAAAATACTCTGATTATTGTCAAATTGAATTGACTGATGAAATCCTAGTGAAGATTGCTTAATAGGGTTTTAATGCATTTCTGTAATTTATACTTATATATGTATATTTTTTGTATGAAAATTATTTAGAAAAAATGAAAATATAGCATTAGCTGATTTTATTAGTTTTTAGCGTCTATTTTATTTACACCTCAGCTAAAATATCCTCATTTGTCTGTGCTTAGGAAGAAGGCAAGCAATAGCAAAATACAATTGGCAATAGATTTAATAACTTCCTAAAAGTTTGCAATTTTCTAGTTAACTTTTTACTTCAAAGGAGTTTTAATTATGTGTTGAAATGTTTTACTCTTTTTTCTCTTTTTTTGTAACTTGGATTTGGTGCATGGTTCTCCAGTGCAGGCCAGTTTCCCCAAGAAGCAGTTTAAAAAGGAGCCTGAGCATAATGTGTAACAAGGAGTGGGCACTGAGAAATTTGAGGGACATAGAAGGAAATGGAAGCAAAACCAGACACTGTGACTCTGTTTAGAGTCTGAGGAAAGGAAGAAGCTGGGGAACGGTGTTAAGGCACCAGCTCAAGGATGGGTTTATAATGGAGTGGAGAAAATAGACTTTATGTGGGTGCTTTCTGTGTAGGCTTGCTACATGTGTGAAAGATGAGTGGAAAAGAATTGCAGCTGTTTGCACATGGATCTGAGAGGGAGAGAGCAGTAGTGCCAGAGAAGGGCAGGAGGGACCTGTGAGAGGAGGTGGGATGCATTGTGGTGGATGGATGCAGAAAGCCTTGGGGGCATAGAGCTGAAATTTTGTAGCAAGCAAGGTGGGAATTTCACAGGAGCTACAGCTCATTGCTAAATGGAATATTCTGAAGTATTTCTATAGAAAGGGAAGTAATTCCTTGATTCCTTAATGTTTTTATCCCCTAAAGAGGTGCTGGATGGCTAAAAGCTGAAGCCAGATTGTGCATCTGTACCTTTGGGGTATAACCCCAGAGAAAAACTCCACTGGAAAGTTGACCACTGTGGGACAGCAGAATCTTAGCTTTCAGGAAGAATAAAATGGGGTGCAATGGCAGATTTTATTCCCAGGAAGCACACAGCAGGAGATAAAAGTGACAGGAGTATGAATAACATTAAGGGCTGTTGGAAGGTACAGTGGAAATTATTCTCTTGAGTTACCTTACAAACTTTCTTTTCTTCAAACATTTATAAGCTGAGGCTGGTGAAAGTATTTGTTCTAGGTTATAACATGAAGGAGAGTTAAATCTTATTTTACTTTCAATAAGCACTCAGTGCTTGAAGTGCTAATTGATTCATGTCGACTTTGTTTATTTGCCTTAATATTTGTACATGTCCAGTGTGCAAGTAAGGACACAGATAACTATTTATTCCCCCATCAGAACTTCCTCTCATGGAAGGGCTACTCTCAGGGTTGTCAGTGCAATAAATTTGTTTGCTGCGATTTCATTACTTCCCATGTAACTAATATATAGCAAAGTTGTTGATTTCTGGTGGGGGAAAAAAAAGCTATAGCAGAAAACAACCTACAGGTTCTCATGAGTAGTTAGGCAATGCTTGCAACCAATTAGTCTAGGCCAATCTGAAAATACTGAAATAATAGAGTTTTAGGTAATAGGACAGTGTTTGTTTCTTCATACTTTTGTCTTCTGTGCAAGCTTCAGGATTTCCATTCCACAAATGCTTTTTTCACCAAAGTAGTCAAGATAATGAGTCCCTTTGATGTGCTTGAAGATAAATGTTCTGTGGTTCCTGTGGAATTAAAGTTGTTCCTAAAATAAAATGCATTTTCCAGCACTGGGCTGTGTGGATGACCAATATGTGAGGTAGAGTGAAAAATGCAAGTTACGGTTACTGATGTGACCGTTCAGGTCAGTTCCTCCCTGGCTGTGTCATGACTCACAGCAGGCATTGATGTGCTGTGCATTGCTGCAGAACTTGGTTTAAACCTGAATTCAAACATGAATTATTAGTGAATGACTGCTTGCTTGTGTTTTGATACTGCAACTGGGATTTTAATAACAGTGAGAGAAGGATGCAGGATGTGGGTGTGTGATTTCTGTGAAAAGGAACAGCACGAGCGTATATGATCCCAGGAGTCCGGGGCACTGAAAAACCTTTGCTTTTGACCTGACCTGTTCTGGCTTCTGACCTTGGTGTCTCCCTTAAAGGACAAGAACAGTGTGCTCATCTCAGCAGGACCCAACAGTTACATGGGCTAGGTAAGATCTTATTCAAAGAAGCAACTAAAATCAGTTTTCACTAATACACTGCTGTACACTGGTCTGTTTTTTTATCTCTCCTTACTAACATTCACCTAAGCATAATGCACATGTCTGGTGTTCATAGGTTTGAAGTGTTACATAGTGTTACCTACGTTTCTGTCATCCAGGAACTGAACACCAAAATGTAGCGCATGCTCTCACCCAGAATCACAGAATAAACTGAGTTGGAAGGGACCCACAAAGATCATTGAAGTCCGACTCCTGGCCCTAAACACACCGTGTGCCTGAGAGCATTGTCCAACATTTCTTGAATTTTGCCAGGCTGATGCTGTGACCGCTTCCTTGGGGAGCCTCTTCCAGTGCCCAGCCATGCTCTGGGTGAAGAAACTTTTCCTAATACCCAGCCTAAACCTCCCTGACACAACTTCAGGCCATGTCCTCAGGTCCCGTCACTGGGCACCACAGAGAGGGGATCAGTGCCTGCCCCTGCTCTTCCCTCACAAGGAAGCTGTGACTGCAGTGAGGGCTCCCGTCAGTCTCCAGGTTAATCAGACCAAGAAATCTCAGCCACTCCCCATGCATTTCCCCCCCTAAGCCCATCTTCCTTGGCCTTTTCTGGATGCTCTCCTCAGTATCCCCCTTCCATGGTGACTGCCGGGCCCGAGGGTGCCCCGGTGCCGGGGGTGGATGGATACGTTGTTTCTGGGAGCAGCCAGCCCCGGTCCCCGGGCAGGCCCTGCCGGTAGAGGCGGGGCGTGCGCCCGGCGCGGCCCTGACAACGGCATGGCTGCGGCTTAGGCGGGCTGCGGCGTTCCTGCAGGCGGCCCTGCTGCCTGGCAGCCAAGGACTGCCTTACTTGCTGCTCTGGGAATTAAGGTGTCAGATGTAGTTTTGGACAAACAGTGGTGACAGGCCTTTCCTGGTGTGGCGCTGGTTTCCTGGTGTAGTGGAGAGAACGGAATCCTTACTCTGGCAGGAGAGAGTCAGCGAACGCCAGGCCCTGTTGCAGGTGTTGCTGGAGTTGATTTTGTCAGGCTACTGATTGTAAAAACCTGCTGGAGAATTAAATGTTTCAAATCCACCTGGATACAGCCTTGGGCAGCCTGCTCTAGGTGGTGGCTTGAGTAGCAGGGCTTGGACGAGCAGCTAAAGTTGGATGAGATGGCTGCCAGTGGTTCCAGAAGGCCATTCTAGCGTTCCGTTGTAAAGCCAAGATTGTAGAACTTATGCTGGGGGGGACAAGCAGTGAAATATCTTGCTGCTGTGTTCTGTACTGAGCCCCTTGGCACTTATGTCTGTCTGTCCAGGTAAAGGAAGCAATGTAGAGACAAGCATTGACTCAGCACAGACTTTAGGAACTTTTGCTTGCTTAGCCATGTTAGACAGGCTGCAACTCCTGAATGAAATGAGAGTCGTGTCAGACAAGAGCCACAGCAGATAGCTGGGTAAATTTGCTCTAATGTCCAATTCTGATTTGTGCTGGTTTTCTCACTTAAAGGAAAATCAAACTTTGGTCTGCATCTAATACAGAATCTTAGCTCTTGGGAGCTATTGGGATAGAGTGCTGAAACCCTTTCTAATTCTCATCTTCTGCTGTAGGTTTATGCTTCCTGGCAATCACAAACTTTTTAAAATATTATTTTTCTGAGATCAAATCTTGCTAACCTGTATGAGTAAGCTTGAACTTGGTGTGTTGTTCTATTCCCTGTTATTTATCTTGTTCATCCCTCTGTGTCGCGTTTTCTTGATCTCATAGGTATCAGAAAAGCTCAAGATTCTCTTTGTGCGCTGCTGTGAGATGAAAAACTGTCCCAGTGCCATTTCGTTTGAGAAAAAAAGGAGCTACAAACGATGTATGGGAGATTTGTCACTGCATACTGATGAAGCTTGGGTCAGTCTCAAAGATATTTATGGCTGACATGAGTCTCTTTGTCTTTTTCCTTTATTGCCAGTGAAGAATGCGAGACCTAACAGCTCAGGTAACGAGCAGTCTGCTGCAGTTTCCAGAGGTGACTGTTGAGGCACTTGGGGAAGATGAGATCACCCTAGACTCTGCGCTCTGTGGGAAGTTTTCTGGAGGTGAGCATTTTCCTTTAAATTTGGATTTGGTATGAAGTTGTTAGTGCCTGAAGCACAGGGTCATGGCATCAGGTTGGTTCTGTTAAGTAAAATGGATCAAGTGTTCTGAGAGTGCTAACAGGATATTTTAACATTTAGAGGCATTGCAAGTGCAACAGCCTGCCCCAGTCCTGTGCTATTTAAATAATCTAGCTGACCATGCCCTCCTCAGTTCTGAATGAAATAGAAGGCAGTTTTCAAGGAAGAAATAGTGTTGTTTCAGGATGTATTCTTTTTACTGGCTCATGTATTTCCAAGGTACTTAATAGGATGCAGATTGAGGACCCAGTGAGAGTTGCTGATAACACCTAAGCAGATTAGGCAGTTGACTTTCTAGGTGATCTGAAGGTAGAGCTGGATGCCTGTCTGGATGTCTGGGCTTCTGTTAAGACCAGGTAGAACTTATCTACCTGATTGTACTTGCAGTAATGGAGCTCATCCTTCCTTTGAGCTTGAAGTCCCTCAGTAGAGGAGCAAGTGTTAAACTCTTTGGTGAAACACCAGTTGTTAAATTCTTTCTGGGATCAGCTCATGTAAAAGCTGGAATTACACATGCAGTGCCCATTATAAGATAATTTCCTGTCCAAATCCCTGCCCAGAGTAGTCGTGTGTCAAGCAAAATCCTTAACTGGAACTGAATTGGTTTAGATGGGCTGTATTTGAAGTATGCTTTGAGACTTGTATTCCTGTACATATTTAGGTGTTTTTTAGCAAAACCAGGTCAAGTATGGTGTACAGACTAGAGCTCAGTCTATTGTGATCTTTATCCCAAAGAGTCAATATTCTTGAGTGCAGGAATGACAAGTACAAATGCAAAAGAATGGGGTTATTAATTTTAAGAAATATTGGTTGAGGATTGGAATGTGTGATTTAAAATGACTTTCCAGGAGTAGGTAGGTTGGCCTTCCTCCCTTTGTTGCATTTGAGGGAAGGGCCCAGTGCCATTGCTGTTGTTCCAGTTGTGCTGCTGGGCATTTGGTGAGTGCTGTTCCTTTTGCCCTGCAGGCAGAAGTGGCCTGGCGTGGCTGGCGTGTGGCCCCCAGCTGGAGGTGGTGAACTCGGTGACAGGAGAGCGGCTCTCTGCCTATCGCTTCAGCGGGGTGAACGAGCAGCCTCCCGCCGTCCGCGTGGTGAAGGAGTTCTCTTGGCAGAAGAGGACTGGGCTGCTGGTTGGCTTGGAGGAAGCAGAGGGAAGTGTTCTCTGTCTCTACGACCTTGGGACCTCAAGAGTGGTTAAAGCAGTTGCTTTTTCAGGAAGGGTATGTATCCTTTTCGGAGAAATGGTAGATTTTGTGTTGTTTGGTGCTGCATAATCCTGTTTCAGGAAAAGCTTTGGAGCATCTCTTTGAAGGTTGTGTGTCTTCTGAATTGTATTAACGTATTGTCAGCTCAGACTACTCAGCCAAGAGAGCCTTTTTCTCAACACCCCTTTCTGCATTTTTGTTATATTAGTTTTAAGGCCCTAAGGAGCACCATATTTCTGGTATTATTTTCCTTGTGGGTTTATAGTGATTGCATGTTTCAGGACTTCCGCATGGTATTTTCCCAAATTTTCCTGGTTTGTATGAGGCAGAAGGGCAGCTTTCAGGTACAATAGGGAGCAATGATTTGGTTTTCAGTCTTATGAACCTGTATTTCCTGTCCTGTTTCTGATGTGCTAATGCTGGCTTCCCTTCTGAGGATTACTCCTGGGGCTGTCAAAGACTCTGACATTAACGTGCAGTTCCCTGCAGGTGACTGCCATCGAGCCCATCAGCAATGACGGCGGAGCCAGCGTGAGCACGCGGCACCTGCACCAGAGTCTGCGATGGCTCTTTGGAGTGGCAGCAGTGGCCACGGATGTTGGCCATGTCCTTCTGGTTGACCTTTGTTTGGATGATTTATCTTGCAGTCAGAATGAAGTAGAAGCGTCGGGTAAGCTGCAGTTTTGAAACTTGAATTTAGAAGTAAGAAAATGTTTCTTTTCAAAACCCAGCTTGTATCCCAGCGAAGATCCCAGCGTGCTGACTGACTGCTGGCATTTCTGACCTTGCCCACTGCTGGCTCAGACAGCAGTTTGACATGGTGTGGTTCTGAACTGATCCAGAAATGGAGTGGCTTAATGCTCTTCTTGATGTTCAGAAGGGCTCTTGCTGCCCACACCCCTTTGTCCCTATGATTCTTGCCAGTGGGAGGTAGGAATTTTTCCATTTGAGTCAGTGCAGCTGTGTGATAGGAAGTTGTGTCAGAGGTACCAGATTCCTTGGGAATGTTCTCCTGTTTCCATCAATGCTTGGGGCAGGCTTTAGGCTTGTGTTTTAAAATAAATCTGGCTTATCAAAAGTCATTCATTTGGGTGAATGAATCCTGCAATTTGTGTTGTCCGATTGCACTCTTTTGGGTGTTGGAAGTGTGGCTTCAGGAGTTCATATCCCTTCAGGTAGTTTCCTCATGAGGCCCAATAAAGGAATTTGTCTACAATGGTTACATTTGTACCCAGTTTTGAAATAGGAGTGAGAATACCTGTCCCCTTGGAGAGTCCTTCTGTTTCAGAATGGGTGCAGAAACAGGAATAGCCAAAAAAGGTGCTGCAGAAATGGGCATTCTGTTTGCAGAATTAGATTATACATGTTGTATAATCACATCAGTTTAAAATGCAACTGAATGGCACAATGCATTAATTGCCTGCTTTTACATGTTCAGATCTAGAAGTTGTCACTAGAATTCCTGCTGAAGTTCCACAAAGAAGAGAAGCTGTGACCAGGGAAGGGAGGCATCTCTGTTTTCAATTGCGAAGTCCTTCAGGAACAGCAGTATCCACCCTGTGCTACATAAGCAGAAGCAACCAGCTTGTTGTGGGATTTTCTGATGGCTACTTGTCACTGGGGAACATGAAAACCTTGAAGAGGGCGTAAGTAGTCACTTCCACTTGGCATGTTTGGTGATGCAGGGCTTTCAATTTTTTGCTTCAGGAAATATATGAATTTTCAGAGCTCTTTTTCCGTGAGTGGCATGTTGGGTATAAATTTGGAGTGTTCGGAAATCCTCTTCTGAAGTAACTATTAAGTCATACATGGATTAAGTGCAGCACCTTCTCTTCAGTGGACTGCAATTGATTTCTTACTGTGCCTGTGCATAGAGGTCTTGTGGAAAGTACTGGGTCATATCAGACAGCAGGGATGTGAGAGATCTGATTTTTATAAGTCAGTTTGTTCTGTCCAGTCATATTCAGTTAAACAAGGCAATGTGTGTTTTTCCATGAGACAGGTTTTAGAATTTTTTTTCAGAACCAGTTACTGCAATGAGGGCATGCACGGAAAGGCTTCAGTATATGAATAATGTGATTTTGGTGATTATATATTTTTAAGGGACCAGGATGAAACTAGTGAGACATGATAATTCAACAGCTGATCTGTGCCTGAAAGCATATTCTTTCCTACATTTCAGCCTTGATGCAAGTATGGGGCTGACCTATTCCAAGGCATTCATGTACATGGACCAATTTTTCCTTGGAAGCCTTGGAGATGAGAATAAGAAGCATATATATTTATAAACGATAGTAAAATTAACAAATTATTTTAAATCTACTGAAGAGCAATGTAACTTTAAATACGTGGCAAAATTCAGATAGGGGTGTACTTTAGCAAATCTGCAGTTACTCACCATAATTACTGATACATAAATAGATAGTGGAGGCATAATTTGGTGTCAGGAAAAGATTGTGAAGGTACAACTAAGGTTCAGAAGTCTGAAAGAAAACATTTGTTACAATGCCCAAGTAAAGAAATGAGAATCTCCTTCTGTTTGCTGTTTTTTAAAATATGTTCAGGCTTACTGCATTTTAAGTTCAATATGTTGAAGTAGGCTTCAACAATAGGAACAGTGTTTTCCCTAGCAGCTGAACTAATCATTTCTGTTCCTCCTCCTCAGGCAGAGGAGGACATAAACAGAGGTTATTGCTTTGATGGACAGAAATCTCCTCACCTTGAGTGCTACATAGAAAGGTAGTCACTTGCTTGCCTTCATTATTTGTCTTTTCTATTTTGTTTTTCAAACCCGTAGGCACTACACTCAGCTTGGAGGAGGAAGGATTCCTGTCTGTGCTCTTACTTTTCAAGAGCCTGAGAATGATCTTCAAAATTGTTGCTACTTATGGGCTGTTCAGTCTACACAACAAAGGTGAATAAAAATTACAATAAGCCACTGATTTTGCTTTTTTTTTTTTAATATTTGTTCACATAGAGTTGTCCCTAAAAGAGGACAATGACAGTATTGCTTCATGAGAGCTTCAGAATTCTTTGGAGTTCTTGTGTGCCAGTTCAGCTTCCCTGGCAGAAAAGGAGCAGTGTTCAGCAAACAAATCAATGGCTTCCAGCTGGGATAAGGAATAAGAGAGTGTAGAAGGGTGCACTGCATACAAGAGAAGGACTGGAACTTAGGTGGGAAGGGGACAAACATACCTCTCAGCATCAGCAAACTACTTAGCCCAGCTGTTCATAGACTGGCAGTCTTCTTCAGCTTGACTTTAAAGCAGTTTTCATGGAGAATGCTTTACTGTGAAAAGCTATTTCCAACAATTTTAGGTCCATGTTGCACATTAAAGCTTTCCAAACAAAGGCATAGTTAGCATTTGCCCCTGAAGCTGTTTGTGTAAAAATTTCCTCCTCTATGTTTTACTGGCTAAGTGTGACCAATTATCATGTTTTGGGAAGCAGGTTTTTTCTTTTCAGCAAGAGCATGCTCTTAAGTCAGTTTCAGCCTAGATCCAGCCTAGATCTAATAAAATGATAATGAGGATTGTAAAGCAGCTTTGTAATCAAATCTCCTCATTTATACCTTTTTCAGTGAAGGGAATGCTGTAAATTTACATCTGTTGCAGTTAGCATTTGGTGGCAGGAAATGTCTGGCATCAGGAGAAGTCATGTATGAGGTAAGACAGGCCTGTATGTGAGAGATTAAAAGATAAAGTTTCCCTGAGTATCAGTTAAGTTGGCTCCTTGTATGTGAATGAAAGCTGAAATTTCTAGTCATTAAAATTGAATGCATGATGAGTTTATGGAATTATAGTGCTTTATCTTATGGAACTGTCCCTTGGTATGGTGGATATCTTGTTCTGGTCCGCATTTTTGATTAAAATTGATTTTATCTTTAGTAATTTTGTAAGATGAGATTCTTTGCTTAGGCTTCATGTTAGTTTTTCAAAGAGATGGTTTTGGTTTTTCTTAACTCCTGTGCATATGAATCTGTTATTTCCAAAATTCATGAATAAAATAGAATAGAATGTGCATGTTTCAGGACAAATGTTACCATTTTTTCTTTTCAATAATGAAAGACTTTTTAATTTATTCATTTATTTTAGACACCTTTGATATTCATTTGTAGCATTTCCTGGAACCATTAAGAGAAAGCTTGTCTCTTAGATTAAATGAATTAAATGTATAGAATGAGAATGTGTTGCTTCATGCCAGTTCATTTTAGATCTCTGAAAGTTTTGGAAACTCATTTTCTGCTTGGAAGTGGTTTTGCTGTTTTTTTTAGTTTGGTGTTTTGTTGGGCTTTTTTATTGTAGAGCTGCTATTTGTCCACAGTACACACATATTCACATATTGTATGGTAGACAGGTTAAATGAAGGCTGTACTGGAAAGACAGTATTTCACTTAATGCTTCCTTAGAAAATGGTGGTGGCAGAGGTTCAGGGCCATCCCTTCTGTATATCTATTTCTGTGTCTCAAAGCAGTTTTCTTGCTCTGTAGTAATTTGGGATCTTAAACACATTGTCTGTGTTCATCCCATGTCCTCGCCATAAGGAATTGAGGGATATTTCCCTGATAAGAGCTCATGAGGTTTGAAAGAAGGTTTTAAATCTCGAGGAAGTTCTCATTGTTACTAGAGAGATGAGTGTTCACTCTACTGATGTGCTTATCAATAACCTCTCGTGACAGACCTTTAGCTGCTCTAATGTCAGGTTCTGTAATCAAAACACGGAGCAAAGGCTTTGTGTGAAGATGTGTTGCATTGTTTTAGATGTCTCTTTGTATGTATATGTTCAGGTTTGTGAAGACACTTTGATTATGCAAGGAATTCCACAAAACATGTTTAGATCTAGACTAA
Source organism: Camarhynchus parvulus (assembly GCF_901933205.1). Classification (NCBI taxonomy): domain Eukaryota; kingdom Metazoa; phylum Chordata; class Aves; order Passeriformes; family Thraupidae; genus Camarhynchus; species Camarhynchus parvulus. The sequence goes on along the minus strand of NC_044573.1, from coordinate 33,033,806 downwards.
TGTTAGGGAAATGCTAAATTTTGAAAATATGCAAAAGCCTTTAGAGTAAAACTTGCCTGTTATGACTCTTGCATGTCAGATGTAATTCTTGTTGATGGGAAACATACAGTAAAATAAGCATATTATATCAGATATTTGCATTAATTCATACCTAGGTATAATATATATTGTTATTTCAGAATTGCCTTTCCTCTCTTCTTAATTTTTCCCCCCAGGATTTTACATGTTGTGTCAAACTCTTCAGTTTAGATCTCTCTGGTGGAATCTTTCCCTGGAGAGGGCAGACCAGCAATACTAAATTCCTCAGCTGTCAGACCATAGAAAAATTTTGCAACCATGCTGACAGAGAAGACAACATTAATGAAGGTTTGTTCTGATGTCCCTGCTTGGTTATTCTGAACTACATGGTTTGGAAATCTGAGCAATGAATGCTGTTCTGTACCCACAGTCCTAAAGTCTTAAATATTAATCTAGCTGACCTTGTTGGGCTTATTAAAAATCCCTGTGTGCTTAAATTATGTGAGACTTCTTATCCCTCTGAACATAATTCTTTAAGGGAAAAAGTAGGTTTTATTTTATGTTTGCTAGGGTGCTGGAGCAGTGTACGGGGTCATCTGTATAAGGCTGGTCAGTCAGTTTGTTCTGCCAGTTGTCTCCATTGAACAGTAAGATCATTCTATTGCTTAGGAGTGTTACCTGAATGTTCTTTATCTTGCTCAAACCTCTGGCTGCATCCAATGTGCATCCAGTGAATCTAGCTCCCTAGGGCTGAGAACTGGAGGCAGTCCTGTGAAATATTTTCATCAATGATTTGAATGAGGGGATCGAGTGCACCCTCAGTAAGTTTGGGACAACACCGTCATGAACAAGAATGTGGATCTGTTGGAGGGTATGAAGGTTTTGCAGAGGGATCTGCACAGGCTGGTTTGATGGACCAAGGTCAGTTGTAGGACTTTCAAACACCTTTTGCAATGCTACAGCCTTGGGGAAAAGTGGCTGGAAATGTGCCTGGTAGAAAGCTACCAAGGTGTCCTACATGACAGCTGGCTGAATACGAACCACCCCACCACATTAAAAAACGCCAAATTCCCCAAATAATTATTCATTCAGCATGCAAAACTTAATTAATAATTGTGTATTTGATTTTGCTTAAAACAAATATAATTTGAATAAGAAAAAGAGGCACTGAAACCTATTGCAGAGATGGTTGCTATTTCATAAATTTTTTATCATTCCTAAGTAAAGTGCTGTGTTTCATGAATGAAATAACAGCAAAAATCTCATATTTTCTACAGTAAGAAACAATGTCTTGTCTTTGACAGTAATCTCTCCTGACACCAGTGTATCAATCTTCAGTTGGCAAGTGAATACCTATGGTCAAGAAAAGCCATCTGTTCATTTGGGAGTGTTTGACATCAATCGCTGGTATCATGCCCAAATGCCAGAATCACCAGGGTAGGTTTTAATTAAGAGGTTTCAATATCCCTACAAAAGGTTAATTTCAAAATTGCTATTGAGCTTATGCGCTTGTTTTCTTTAAGGCCAGAAGAATTCCTTCATGATTGCCCCTATTTTGCACTGTGGTCACTGGATCCTGTTATAAGCATGACTTCTCCAAACCTCATTTTGGATATTCTGGTACACGAGCGTAGTCTGAGTCGGGGGGTTCCTCCTTCTTATCCACCACCTGAACAGTTCTTTAATCCAAGCACCTATAATTTTGGTAGGTATTTCACTGCTTTTCATTTGAATAGTGACAAGCTTCGGTAGAGGTCAAATGCCACTTGAGTGGTTCTCTTTCTTGTTCATTATTTGTCGCACGAAAACCAAACCAAAAAAAGCCCCACAAACCTCCATTCTGCCTACCTTGTCCTGACAAGGCACTTAGTCTTGTGAAACATACCTGACAGGCAGCTGAGCTTTGGGTTTTGGGGCTTCTGTAACATGGCCTGGGAAGGGGTGATGGTCCCAAAATGAAATGCCTTTGAGCTGAGGCCCAAAGCAGAGCACTGGGTAGCACTCAAGTTTCTAGAGACAGAGAGTAAGTCCTTTTTATGGGACGTGTGTAAGTGGTGTGATGAAGGAAAGGGGTGCTGGAGGTTTGTCTTTGCAGACAGCACTATTTACAAAGCATGAACTGGTGAGAAGGTGCCAAGGTCTGTCAAATGTTCCTTGTTTCTGCAGATGTGACGTGCTTGCTCAGCTCGGGAGTTGTTCACATGACTTGCACTGGCTTCCAGAAGGAGGTGACTTTTTTTATTGTATTGAGGGTGTCAAGAGATGAACCTTTTGTAACTTTTCTCTTGCTGTGCTTTGAGTGTCAGAGACCACTTGATGCTCACGCTGCCCATCCACATGCATAGCTGCAGTCATATCCTGCCAGTTTCATGCAAATGGCACTGGAGGCATGAGCAGGGATTGGATGGCTGGAAAGGAGGAGTGTGGCGGAAGCTGGGGAAAGTGTTTACTTCTTTGTATGGTGTGGAGTTAGGGTTTTGATCCCTGATGAATTTGAGCATGGAGAGAGGGAAAAGTGATTTAACTGTTGAGGAAGAAATGCATGTTTTTTCTCTCAACCTTGGCCAAATTCTAATTTCTGAGCCACTGCACAGCTTTTGACAAACCCTTTCAAATTAAGTTCCCACTCACTAAATATTTCAGCTTCAGCACAAACAAGCACAGATGTGTGATTTAAAGTTGTGTGTTAGGTTTAACTTTTACAAAATGTAATTTGTGTCAGGGAAAATACCAGGCCTGTATATTGACAGAGAGGCTGGAAAATGCTTCCTTTAGCATTGCAAGGGTTGGTATTTTCTTCTACAGGGTATTTTTTTAAAAATTGAAACCATTAGTTCGGCTGTTTTTTTTAAAGCAGAACCTTTGTGATTGAATGCTGTCTTAACCTGTGTGTTTTGATTGATGTTTCAGACCCTGAAGCTTTTGAAGAAATCTGGTCCTTTAATAAGTGAAGCCATCCGTGACAGCTACTCTCGGTGTCTTGTAGCTGGCTTGCTGTCTCCAAGACTGGTTGATGTCCAGCCATCCAGTCTGAGTCAGGTGGGTGTATGCTGGAAAATCCAGAGGGAAGTATATCCATCTTGTCTGAAGGCTGTAGAGGCTACAAGATATGACCATCTGAGTTTTACTTGCAAGCTGCTCTGAGAGGCAGGTGTTGACATTATTTAGCAGAAATAATAATATTCTTAGATCCAAACTCCAAATTTGACTTGGAAGAACCTTCTTGGCAAGCCGACCCAACCCACAGGATGCTTATTTTGCAAGCCTGATGTAGGCTCTTACATTCTGATTAGATGTTCTGATGTCAACTCTGGTTGGGAAGTAACCTGGGAAAGCAAGAAGTTTTATGATGACATTTCCTGATATTGTTCAGAGACTTTTATGCGTTTGAGCAGGGATTGCTTCTGGATGCTAGAAATAGAAATTTCAGAATTAGGTCAAGAAGACTGGGTTTGAATTTCTTTGGCACCCTAAGCAGTATTTGGCATGTTTCCTTGTCTAAAACCAGATTTCAAAAAAAGATGGAAGTATCACACATGCTTTCATATGACAGAATGTGTAGAAATGTCTTTGAATGTAATAATTTAACTTATAAGGCAAACATATTTTTGAATATGTTTTAGGAAAAAGAGAGACAAGGAAAAAAAGAAAAATGTAAAATTCTATGCAGGATCATTTCACATGAAATAATGGTCTGAGCTTGAATACGCTGCTACATTCTTTCTGTATGTGTGCATGCCTGTGCATTATCCTTCTCAAGGACTGCCATGGCATTAGAATACAGTAATTGAACAGGCTGAAATTCCAGCCCATTAGAATTGAGATGTTTCACTTCTTTATGGTACTTTAACAAATTGTAACTTAATGTTTTGGCTGTCAAAGCTGTCTCCTGTCTTGCTACTTTCGGGAACTGGTTTCACTGTTTGCATGCAAACACAGTGGTGTTTGCTCTGTCCCCTTCACATGTTCCTGATGGCAAAGGGGTGTGCCCAAAGTGTATAATGGGTATTAGCAGAGGATGTTACTGGAAATAGTTAATTGGGACTCTGTAAATGAAGAATGAAACCCTGAGGCACAGAAATGGAGACTGAAACTAGCCTGCATGAAGTTGAAATGTCAGAGGAAAACGTTCCTGTGTTCCTCAAACCAACAAGCAGTCCAGCCTGTGGCTGGAATGAGGAAAGAGTCAAGAATATGGAACTAGCAGCATTTGCAGCTAATGTCTGAATGGGTATCCAGTTAGAAGCAAACACTTCTGTCAGTGGCTCAGGTAGTGTCCGATTCAGAGCTCCTACACGGGTCACCAACAGAAACTGCAGTGTTTATCAAGGTGAGACTGAGAGGAAAAGTCTGTGAGGTTGTGATTTGCTTTTGTCTGTTCTGTTCAGGAGGAGCAGTTAGAGGCTGTGTTGTCAGCTGCTGTGCAGACAGGTTCTTTAGAAGTTCTGACGGGATGCATTAAACACTGGACTTCCGAAGGTAATGCTGCTTCCATTGTTTTTATGTTGTGTGTGTTTTGCTTAGAAATCGTGGCTTCATGTCCTTTTTGTTTTCTGTTTTTAAAGAGCAGCCAAGTTCTGCTGTAAATTTACGGTTTGTTCTTGAGTGGACGTGGAACAAAGTGATCTGTACAAAAGATGAACTGGACCAAATCTGTGAGTAGCGGTGTGGTGGTTTTTGAAACCTTGAGTCATCCTTTGTAAAGGATCTTCTTCAGTAGTCTGCCAGTGTATGCTGCTGGTTTTTTAAGTGGTTCTTTAAGTCTCTTGTGGTTGTTGAAGTGTTGAAGTTTGGAAGTGTGCAGTGGCTCTGCTGAGTGATGATTCAATATTTTTCCTTGACAAGGTGTTCCGCTGTTTGATGGCTCCTGCAACTTCATTGACCCGCAGACATTACAGTCCCTCCAGCACTGCCAGCTGCTGCTGAGCAACCTCAGCACAGTCCTGAACTGTTTCCTAACAGAAGCCCGAGAGCTTACTGAGAAAGGTTGGTGAGAGCACTGCTAGGCCTCTGGTCTGCTAGTTAACATTTGGAAGGATGCTTGGGTTGTAACTGTGGAGGCAGGAGCTGCTGTTGTTTTGGATGGTTGGGAGAGAGTTGGGTAGAGCTGGGAGGAGGGGTTTAAATCTGAGCAGTTGGGACTTTGATTTAAGCCACTTTGAGTTCAGGGGAGCAGCTTGTTGTGGAGTTCATGAGGCTGGGTAGGGGAGGCTACAGTGGTTCAGCATTGAGCTGAGTAAGCACCTGGGCAGCAATTGCAGCAACTGAGTGTGGTAATGCTGAGAAGTGTTCCTAATTGTTAGCTAGCAATTGATAGTTGTGTGCAAATTGCTGGGAAATACAATAGAAACTGAAATGAATAAAGCAATTTCCTTGAGGTTTTTTGGCTTCTGATTTTATAAATTGTTGTTGGCATCTTGAGGGAAAAAGAGGACTATAATCTCTTTTGCTAAAGTAAAAATCTCTGTTAAGTGGAAAATAAATGTTGTCTTCTTGAACATATCTTATAGTTTAGATTTTATGTTTCAATTTTAATCTTTAGTGATTCTGTTTCTTTGTAATGATTGGGGTTGTTTTTTGTGGAGTGGTAATGGTGGTTTTTTCCTTCAAATTCATAAGTGATCCAGCGGGACAAATTCAAAGACAGGTTTCCACTGTGTTTGTTCATACTTTCTATTTGTTCTGCAAAGAGGGTTTTGTAAAATGAAGGGAATTGCAAAACTCAAATCATGTTTTGCCTTTCTTTCAGGTTTTTCAGACTTGACAAATAAGCAGCTGGTAACCAGCCTTATTTTTTTGTATGCACAAGTGGTGATCTGGTTCTGTCGATCTAGTCTCCTTCCCGAGGGTTTAGGTAAGCAGAACCTGTAGTACCAGCACACTCGTTTTGATAATAAAAGGAGTACCTGCATGTTTGGAACCTTTGATTTATTGCTCGAGGTGAAAGTTCACCTTGGAAATGCTCTTGAGACACCTTATAAATTCAATTTTCAACTTTAATCATTTTACAGATGCTCACATGTTCAAAAAAATAATTCCATTTGAGAGTTGTTTTTTAGGAGTAGCTTTGAGCTTACGCTACGTGCTCTGAATGCAGCATCAACCGCAAACATGAAACTGATCTTGAGACAAGAAGTAGTTGTAGTTTTGCAGTTTGCAGTAGTAGTTTTGTCTTAGTTCTCCTTTACCAATGGCAGAAACAGGATTGGATTCTTTGAGAGTTGGAGGCTTCTTGAGGTTGTGTGGTTTCTGTCTGTCTAGACCAAAGTTTTAGTTGAAAAACATGGTCTTACTTCTTTAACTTGCTTTTACTTTATCACCTGTAGATGATCAAGAGGATCACATGCATTTGTCCAGACCTTTCTACAATTACCCTCTGATTCAGAGCTACTATATGGGTCACCGAGAGAAACTTGAGCATTTATCAAGGTAAGACTTGGAGGAATTCTCTAGAAAACTGCCACTGTTAGACTGTGTGAGAGTGGTTATTTTTGCAGTTAAAACCCTTTGTCTGCACTCCTTGGCATTACACAATGTAACAGAGCATGAAAGCAAACCTGGAACCCAAAAGGTCATTGCGACTCTTCTCTTGGGTTTATGTGCTGGACTCCTTAATGAGTAAGTTCGTTGTGAGCTAAGGACCGTCTTTGCTCTGACTCTGAAATCTGTGATACTGAGAGACAGGAATGAGTGTTTTGCTCTGTGCAAGCCCTTGCTCCCTTTTGTTGCAGAGGCAAATGGGATTCTGATTGCTTGATGATTGATGGAATGGTTTCCCAGTTGGGAGAGGAAGTGGAGAAGTTGTGGCGGAGAGATGAAGGCGGCACTGGGAAATACCCACCTGTTAGTTTACATGTGAGTGTTCTGTTCACTGAAAACCCCAGCAGCAGTCCCCTAAAGCTAATGATGGTGAAAGACAGGAGCATTAGAAAACCTTTTCATCTTTCATTTCAGGCACTGCTGGATCTCTATTTGCTAGAAAGCATTGAAGAAAGCGACAAACATGCGATTGTATCCTTTCCAGATTGTTATTTCTCCTTCAGTAATAACAACATAAATGTTCTTACGTGTTCGTCACCTATGTGTTTTTTGCAAATTCTTTTCTGGTACAAGCAAACAGGTTCCCTAAAATATTCAAGATAAAAACCTTGCTTAGTTTCTCTCAGTATGTAATAATTTTTAACTTTTAAAGCACTCCTTTCTGTAGCAAAGGACTGTGTGTTAGAACAGTGCCTGAAATATGCTGCTTCAGAATAGAAGTGTTTGTAACAGTGGTTTTCCAGTCGCTGATTTGTTTCCCAGCCCAGCTAACAGTGTTTGCTTTTTTTGTTAAAAAGTACAAGCACACAGAATAATAAAGAGGGGGTTGAGAACAGTCATGGGGCTGAAGCCTAATTTTTAAGCTGCTGGAACATGCCGAATTACCTTTGTTGTTTGTTGGCTAAACCAAGAAGGGAGGATGGAGAGCAAAGGGGTTAAAAATGGTTGTAGTCCCAAGCTGCCTTTCTTAGACACGATCCACAGGCAATTTTAAACAGAGTTTCAATCAGTCAGTGCTAAGTTGCTTTGTAAGGGCACCATAATTTGTGTTGGTTTTGTGAAGACAGGAAATGAGGTGGACAAAACAGCTGTAGAACTTGTTTTCTTTAATAATTAAGCATTGGATGTTGAAGTGTGTTGAGTGTCCAACTGGTAGCTTCACTGACAGAAGCAGAAGCCTGGGTTTGTAACAGCAATAAATATCTTCCTTTTTGATTGCCTTACGGAAATCCACAAGTATTTCTTTCTGGAAGTATATTCAAAATATAGTTTTGTGATTAGGACTTGCCTATTGATATAATGGGTTGTAATAGCTTAAAATGGCAAGATCAGTACATTAGGATGTTCTGCTTTCTACTATTTTCATATTCTTATTTCCTTGTTTTGCTAACTGTAATGCGATACAAGTTTTTGGTCTTAGCAATTTATTCACCTTAATTAGATACTCTCAGACAATTTACTTGCTGCTGGATATCATCCATTTCTTTCCAAGTAAAACAGAAACATTACTTGTTTCCTTTCTAACTGCCTTTGCTATCCCTTGGGGTCTTGTTAAGCTGATTCGAGGGTTTTGGCTTCTAGATCACAATGATTATGAAGTAAGTATGAAACAGTTGAGTTAGACACACATGGCACTGCAGAGCTGTAACCAATAAAAATATTTTTTAAATTGTTACTTAGGTATAAGGAGCTATCGAAGCATTGGAAGCTTTTTTTTAACACTGGTCTGACATCTTCAGCAACAAGTTATGATTTGAAATTTTGCTGTAACTACTTTGAAAAAAATTGATTAAAAGAAAGGGATAATCAGTATAAATAATGCTTAATATTTGAGTTTTCAAAGCCATATGTGTTTTAGGAGCTTTTCAGCGGACTGCTTGGGCACTGTTTCTAAAAGAATGTTTTGGGTACTTGAAGCATGGAAACTCTGATGGTAGCAGGAACATTTGAGCCAAAAGACTGCAGGAGTGACTTTTCAACCTATTCTTCCTAATGTTTTAGGTTGCTCTTTACCTGTCACTATACCAATAGGATCAATTTGATTGTGAAGTAACTTATTATTTAGTAATGTATTTATAAAAAGGGGTGTTTGTACACAGAATTTTGTGAACTTAGAAAAATCTGAATTGTTCCTCTTAAAGCATTCACTTTTTTCTGGGTGGCTGATTTTTTTTCCTGCAAATACTGAAGAATTTTTACTGATGTGTTCTGGATCAAGTATTTTCTTATTTAGACCTCTAAGTTGGTCTAACCCATGTCCAGCCTTGCTGCAGGAAGTTTTGACTCTTTGTTGCATGAGTGTGTGTATCTATGGTAATGAAGCTGCTCTCAACTTGTGCAGAATTCCCTGGCCCTGCTCTTCCATCCAGCTACACTCAAGACTGTGTCATGGCAACACATGAGGATAATCCAGTCCCTGATGTGCCAGGGAGAGCACAGGCGAGCCCTCAGGTACATGCAGATGATGAAGCCGTCGATGTCCAGCAGCAGTGAGGTGCGGCTGTTCCTCACCGTGCTGTTGTCCAATAGGTAAGGAAACCTCCCCTCTTTTGGCATTCACATCTTGGGAGATGTGGAGAACTGATGACACAAATGGGGCTTCCCCTCCATTTCCTTTGAGCTTTGAATGGATGCCGTTACTGTGGGGCATCATTTTGGCCTCAGTGTTCCCATTCCTTTCCATGTCCCAAATCTTAACTGCAGGTGCATGGTGGAGGCTTGGGGTCTGTTGCAGCAACACACCACAAAGTTAAACATAGAAGAGCTGCTAAAGCACATGTATGAAATCTGTCAGGAGATGGGGCTGATGGAGGATTTGCTGAAGCTGCCCTTCACAGACACAGAAAAGGTGAGTTTGGAGAAGAAACAAAAAAATCTTGTCTCTTTGGTAAGAGAAGAGGCAGAATCGTAATGAAGTTTGGAATGTGTTGTTTCTCACAGGAGTGTTTGGAGAAGTTTTTACAAACCAAATCTGGTATTCAGAATCATGAATTCCTCTTAGTCCACCATCTGCAGCATGCCAACTACATCCCAGCACTCCAGCTGAATCAGTCCATGAAGGCCAATCTGATGGTAAGGGTAGCAGTCCTGCTGAGTGTGCAAGTTTCTGTCTGCGTGACTGATCACTTTTGATAGTCCTCAAGAAAAATCTTGCTTTGTCTTTTATACTACTTTTTGAAAGATTAGGAATAAGTTCCTACATGTCAAGTTACAACTCAACCTAAAAGGTGGCTGAAATAATTTTACTACTGCAAACTGCCTTGTGGAGTTATAAATTAAATGTTCAGTGGTTGACTCCACCAAAAGTTTGTTTGTATCTGACGAAAAAATAGGTATGTTTTCTGCCATCCCATATTTTCATTCAGTTCCTCAGATCCTGCTGTTATATATTGTTTAGCTAGGGAAGTTATTTGTGTCAGTTTTTTCTGTGGAATAAAGAGTATGTTGTATGTCACATCTTGTATCTTGCTTTTACCTGAGCGCAGTCTGGATGCTCAACAGGGTCCAATATGTGTAGTGGGGTTTATTTGTGGTTTTGGGTTTTTTATTTTCTCAAATTATAGCACAAGCTCTCTGATTCCAGTAGTTTCATGCTACCAATTTTAAGACATAAATTCTAACCTATGTTTCTCAAAATATCCAGATCAAATTTTGCATTATGTGGACTTCTCTTAGGGATCTCTGATGCATGTGTTGTGTTTTGAAAGTGTGTTTTTCCAGTAAATCAAACTTAAAAGGTAGTCTTGGAAGGTTTAAGTATGTGAAAACTGTGTTCCAGACAGAAGGTGTGTGTAAGTAGATTTTCTTAATTTTCCCATCATTTTGTCCAACATAATTTGCAGTTGCCCTGTGTATTCAGTAATCTCAGATATCTTTATTTCATGATAACTAGGGGAAAGCCTGCTCTTCCATAAGCCATTTGAAAATTGCAGGTGTTAAGTATGTAAGAATAGGCTCTGCAAAGTGCCAGGATCCTTTTAACTAGGAGTTTTATGTTCTGCTTTTATTCCAGTCTTCTTTGCACTTATCCAAAACTACCAGGTGAAATTGGTGTGTGCTCCTGGGTGGAACTTGCTGTGGCTCTGTGCAGGGGATTTGTTCTCCTGTACCTGCAGGTACAGGAGAACAAGTCCCCTGCACAGAGCCACAAATTTAGGCCTTAGTTAGAAAGAGCAGAGACAGTCCTGTGCAATGAACTTCTGGTGAATTGTTAACTTCTTGCTGTACACATTTCTCTTGTCAGAATGGTCGTGATCCTCGCTTGAGAGAGAGAGCAGTAGCCAGAAATTCTCTCTTAGACCAATATATCAAGATCCTTCCCACAGTTCAAAGGAAGCTGGCAGTAGAGAGAGCCAAGCCGTACCGTTTGCCTTCATCAGTCTTAAGAGAAGGTAATTTTAGAGAAGGGAACAAGGATGTGCAGCTGGCCATCACTGTGAATACACAGGGCTGATACTTCTCCCTCTTGCTTTACAGTCCCAAGGCCAAAGCCATTATCAACAGCAACAAGGCAGGCTAATGCAGGAAATGTGCATACAAGAGCAAGTTTAATCACTAAAGTACTGTCCAGATTTAAAGAAGCATGGCTAGGAAACAAGACCACAAATTTCTCAGAATATAAGAAGTAAGCAGCCTTTTCACAAAGTTTAGCCTTGTTCTATGTTTGTGTTTGAGGGGAGACAGAAAAAGGAGAGAAATCTGTTTGAATTATGTTAGTGTCTTGGTGGGAAGGTACATGTGAAAATAGCTTTGTTTTGCTTTATTGTACATAAAATATACAATGTTTGAGACACAATTCATCATAAGTACTATTTGGAGAAGCATACTACTATGATAATCTTAGTTAGGCAAATACATGTATTTACATTATGAGAAATGTGCTTACATTTCTCATGAAAGTTTAAGACAGCTGAAATGAAAGCTTTGACCACCACCAAGCTCTTGGTGTAGACTTTCACAGACGAACAATAAGAAGTGCCTGTCACTTCCATGTGGGCCTAATGTATCACCCCAGCAGTGAGGGTTTACCTGTATTTCTTGTTCACTGTGTATTCTTGTTGTCAGCATCACAGCATGCTTTTTTTCATTTATTTATTGATGTTCCCAGTTTAAAATTAGTATTTTAACAGGTTGCTGGATTTGGTGGTTCGTCCTGGTCCTTCCCATTCTGTGGCACAGAATGAGACCCAGCAGCAGCCCCCATGCGAAGCTTCTACTTCTTTTGTGGCATCCAGCCCCCCGAGATCAAATACACATCGCTCCAGCTCCCAAAACAGTCTGCCAAGAGCATCAGAGCTGAATGTACTGGAAACTCCTCTTGTGGTCAAGGTTGGTATTTTAAAAACTCAGTAGCAACCAACCAAACCAGAAGCTTGTGAGCTTTGTTTAAAATGAAACCCCTGGATTCAAATTGTGAGGTATTTTTTGCATGCATGTAGTTATTGTATACAGACCTTTTCACAGCAGTAAAATGGGAACAGAGGGAAATTTTAGTTTTCAGTTAATTGCAGTGGTCACCTTGTCCCACAGCTTTGAGAAATACAGTTGTTTTTATTGCATGGAACTAAGTTCAACCTGAACTTTTCAGTCTATACTTAGCTGCCTAAAGATGCAATTTGTGGCTTAACCATGTCATTATTTAAGTGCCAAGTAGCTTTGTGTAGTTTGATGTGCATTTCTACAATCAAGAATCATGCTTCAGGCTCTTAATCCAGTGTCATGAATGACAACTGAGCAATGTCAGTGATGTCAGTCTCTGTCAGATTCAGTGACGACTCTCTGCAGCAGTTTTGCTTATCAATTGTTTGTGTTAAACTGTATTTCCAGTCTTTGCCATCAAACTGTTACTATGCATGGCAGTAACACCTGACACGGCCCCTTGGTTCTGATCTTTTTGCCTTTGCCTACCTGAATGAAATCACTGCCATCTCCCTAAACCTTTTTCTTGTTAGGAAATATAATCTAAACTATTGAACTAGCTTCATCCTTCTCCTTTCTAACTCTTTCAATACTGTAAAACATTTCTGAGCCAGGAAAACCTGAACACTGCTACATGAGGATATGTAGGTATTTTTACAGCACTATCCCTTCATCTTGTGTGCAGACTGATTAATTAGTGCAGAAATAAGCTGTGGCTGTTGCTCTGTTGACTGGCATCTGGAATACAGCAATTGAAAACACTGCCTTGTGGAATAGTGGTTGTGTGCCTTTTAAAAGAGCAATGTAGAAATTGCAAAAATTCCTGGGATAGGAGAGAACATTGTAGGCAACAAGATGCTATATGCTTGTTTCTTCAGGAAATTTGAAAAATAACCTTTTTGTTGTCATGACTGAAGCTTTAAGCACTGGGGACCCAATTGTATTTTAGCCTGTCAGAGGCAGTGGGTCACTCTGGCTGTGGAGCAGTGCAGAGGGCACTGCAATGTGATGGGCACCCCTGGCTGCGTACACAGCTTGTGTTGGAAAACTGCTCCTGGTCATGGGCAGTGGCAAATGGTCAGTTCTGAAGAGAAATATCAGAAACAGAGCATGTGAATTGCACACAGGGACTGCTCTGATCCCTGTGCTTCAAATACATGAACTCTCAGCTGTAAGGTAGTATGTATGTTTCACATTCAGGGGTGAGTGGAAGGGAAAAGCAGCTTTTCTGTGTCTTGAATTTCTTCGAGATCGGTGCGAAATTAGTCTGCTACTGAATAAAGCATTAACAGACATTTTTTAACTTTAGGTTACTGAAGACAGTGCAGTGACAGCATAAACTTAAGAAGCAGCACCTAAAACCCCACCATATAGTGAACTACATCCATAAGGCAATCTTCGACACAGCTATGAGACTACAAAGCATCAATCTGTATGTGATTTGCCTCAGAATAATAAAGGTCAGTGTGATGCAGCTGAGGGAGATAGAGACTTTTGTAACCTTAAGTATCTCAGAGTAACTTTCATAGTTTTTACAAGTTCTACTGATACAACAAAAAAAGCCTCTACACGGAAACAGAATTTAATGTATTCACACTCCTGAAAATCATGAAGGCTACCTTTCAAATATTCCCAAGACTCAAAGCTTCCACTGCCCACAAATACCAACCCAGAAATCAGACAGCAGGACAAGACACTCTCATAATTCTTAGGCTAACAACAAAAATCAGGCTCATCAACCACAGTATCAAGTAGTGTGAAACAGGTCAGTGCACCCAGAACCTGGATCACATCAGGTCAGATTCCAAAAACAGTCAACAGAACAAGCCTCCTTCTTTACAGAAGCAAAAGCACAATACAGTTCATGACTACTTACCTAACTACAGAAACTACACAAAGATCTGCACTAACAGCAATTATTAAATAAAGATTAATTGAAGATGTTAATAAAGACATATACCGAACACACATTAGAAATAACTAGTAGCTTATCTGCTAAGGCACTTCTGTTTCCAGGCTGCCTGCTTTACATAGTTGCAGAATGGGGCAAACCAAGGCAGCTATGCTTACTTGTGAAGCAGATGGTATAGTGGGTCCATGAAGTAGGAACTTGAACTTAGATAATGAGATTAAGATTCCAGAATTAGTACCCAAGAAGTTACCAATTTGGTATGTCTGTGAATTAACACTCAATACCCACCTTTTAAGGGTTTGCTCACTATAGCAAATACTATTACAGCTTTTAACTTGAATTTTCTTCTGTTTCTGCTGCAAACAATAGCATAGTGAAACTGTTTTATGATTAGGCTTTTGCAGCCAAATGGGTTTTATTAGAGTTATTCCCAGGAAAGGTGTTAGTTCATACAGTTATGTTCTGACTTCAGACTTCAGGCTTGCTAATAACAGAGAACTCAACTCCACGCTTGTTGAGGCGATCAATCAGTTTTGTTTTCGAGAAGGCAGCTCCTGGAGAATATACACCACCCCTGTTAGTGAAAATCAAAAAGGAGAAACATTAGTGGCATAGTGATTGAGGGACACCTTTTGTTAAGCTAGAGATGTGCTTCCCTGACTAAGAAAGAAAAAGCCACTTAGTCCGAGAAGAGAGTGGGTGAGGAATTTGGCAGGGTGGTTATAATCACAGGTTCATTTCTGCATCCAGCAAGCTCTATAGAAACCACTCCATTAACTGAACATAAAGACATTGATGCCAAGGCCTGACTAAAAGCCTGTGACTACTGATTGGCTGGTGAAGAGCAAGTGGCTTTAAATCAGCTTGCAGTGAAGCATCTCCCTTGCACAGCCAGTTGGGTGAGGTAACACAAATCCACAGGGCTGATTAAGTGTATTTTCAAAGAGAAACATTTGCACACAGTAGCTTTAAGGGAGAACAAGCTGCTCAGCATGGGAAGGTACTTACCGTTTAGGCAGAGAAGCTGAATCTTCCAGAAGAGATAGAGCTGCTTGAACCATTGCAATTGGTGTAGCAACATATCCAGGCTCTGACAAAAAAAAAAAACCAAACCAAAACCCCCCAATGAAACACAGTGCCTTGAAATGTAGAATGCAATCTTGCTCTTCCCTACAGCATTCTGGAGAATAATGTCTTCAGCAATGAAACAGCCTTTCTGATTTAAGAACAGCTTTTTTTTACCTAGTAAACAAACAGACTGAGTAGCTGGTGAAATCCTTACGATCTAATCCAGACAAATACTGCTTCACATAATGGCCTCTAACCACACAACTGTGAGTGACCACATCGTGGTGACAGAGGGCTTTCTGACACAGCAAGAGCTTTCCCCATCCTGTACTTCAATTCAGAATTTTACCATGCAACACTTGCATTCTGCCACATCTCTAGTTATTTAAACAAGCTGTGCTCCAGTAACTCATTTCTGAATGTACATTCTTGCTCTCTCCAAATTTCAGATGTCATGTCCCCTCAAGGAATGACCTGAACAAAAGTATGTAATAGTCAGAAATTATACCCACACCAGACCTGTTAAAGTTCACTCTCTGGGAACTGGAAATAAACAAAGTACTAAGTCCAGGCTGTAACAACTAAAAACTATTCTTAAAGCCCTCTTCCTTCAAAAGGTCTGCTCTGCAAAAATGAAAATCAGACCAGGGAAAGTCAGAGGAAAGAGATTCACAAGAATGCAAGTGAACTGGCTATTTCAAAAACCAGGTCACAATGAATTCTAGTATTCAAGTTAATAACACTGTAAAGGCTGTTGGCTTTATTCCTGTTGCAGGTGCTTCTCAAGGGTGAAAGGGACAGCAGTGCAATCAGAAATGTATTTTAGAGCAGGGAATGCTAGGCAAAATACATACCTGGTCCTTTCACTTCAGTGCAGATCTTCACATTTGGTTTGCTTTTCTGGGGATCTTGTCCCTCACTGTAACCCTCACCAAAAAAAGTCATTGTAAAAGAGGTTCCATCCATCTGTAGTGGACAAGACAAGCATAGTCACCAAAAGAGAAACTGGTTGCTACCAGGAAAGCACAAGTAGTAAATAAAAGTATCCAAAATCTATATATAGAATCCTGCCAAATACTATAATCCATTTAAACATGAGAGAAGTTATTTTGAATTACTGCTTGAAAGGTTAATCTGAGTTTTTAATTGCTTCTGCTTTGTTGCACTGGCCTTGTACTAAAGTCTGTTTGTTCTCTCAGTACTTTCAGTCCTGGGTTTTTTGTTAATCAGTCTCCCTTGGTCATCACATTTGATGGAGTGCTCTGAGCCATCCATGGGAATACATCAGGCCCAGCAACATTATCCATTTATTCCTCTTAGCAGTTACACACACTTTGATGTCTAAAAGCAGAAGGCATGGTTATTTAAATATCCAGTAACTATCTAAAACAGGCACACACAACATGCATTTGGACCTAGAGGGGAAGCTGTATGAGTGGAGGCTGAGGTTTCTTGGTCTGATCAGCCAGGAGGAGACTGAGGGGAGACCTCACTGCAGTTACACCTTCCTTGTGAGAGGAAGATGAGGGGCAGGCACTGATCTCCGTGGTGCACCAGTGACTGGACCTGAGGGAATGGCCTGAAGTTGTGTCAGGGAGGTTTAGGTTGGATATCAGGAAAAGTTTCTTCACCCAGAGGGTGGCTGGGCACTGGAAGAGGCTCTCCAGGGAAGTGGTCACAGCACCAGCCTGACAGAGTGTCACCAGCCTGACAAGACGTGCTTGGACAGCACTCTCAGGCACATGGTGTGACTCTTGGGGTATCCTGTGCAGGGCCAGGAGTTGGACTGTAATGATCCTTGTGGATCTCTTCTAACTCAGAATATTCTGTGATTCCTTTAGAAATTATTTCTTTGAGGCTAAGCAGTTGACTCTGAATTACTATTCCACCATTACCACAACAAATGTATTCTATAACTGTGGTAGAAAACAGTCAGTTACCTGCTTCTGGGTTGGTCCTTTCTTTGAGAAGCGTCCAGCAGAGAAAAATTCTGGGTACTGTATGAATAGAGGAGAGAAAAAAAAAAAGGAAGAAAAAGACAAAAAAAGACCAGCAGTAAATAAGAGGGAGAAAAAAAGATATCTCCAATATCTCCAAACACTAAATTATTTTGTGTTTTGAAAACTTACTTTTGTCAGAAGTTTTCTTCCAAAGTTAAACTTCACCAGAAGAAGAAATAACATGCCCAGAAACATCAGCTTGATAACAGAGCCAAGACCACCTACGGTCACATAAGCACCATACTGGACCTGAAGAAAAATGGATTTTCAGTGATAGGATTTACATTAATTTTTTCCATCAATTGATTTTTATAAATCAATCTACCCTGTAAGTAAGATGCAGTTATTTTGTACAACATACATTGGTTTAAACAGGGCCTTAAACAATTGTCTTAGTTCTAAGGAACTGTTTGAAGAATGCTTCACTTTATCATTTATTCTGGGAAGACAATGTAACTACAGAGTGAAGAGGGAGCACACATGGTACACAAGAACAGACGACTTTACAGAAAGATGTGTTTTGGCATCCAATTTCAGCCTTCTTTCCTAGATCTCACTTTTCTCCTCCTTGTGCTTTTTAAAAGAGAAACTGAAATAGCAATGGCAAGCCTTTCTCATTTGTAGCTTCCAAGTGCATTTTTAAAGCACCATCTCACCCTCATTGCTGAACTGATGCCTATGATTCTGCACAGCAGTTATAGAGATTGTTGGTGGTTATCTCCTCTCAGGAAACCATGGAAAATAAAAATTAATCATCTTTTCCACCACATTACTTCACACTTTACTCTGCACACTGGCGACCCGAGCATCAAAGAAATCTTAAGATATAAATGAGCAGCATATGAATTATGTATCAGAATATTTACTACACTATACTGAGCTGGCTATAGCTACCATTGACTACAATTATGATGCTTTTAGAAGCTCTGCTTATACAACAAGAGAAGTCTCTGCACGGAATCAGAATTTAACATATTTATCATGACGGCTACCTTTCAAATATTCCTGTGACTCAAGGTTTCTATTCCCTACAAATACATACCCAGAAATCAGACAGCAGGAGAACCTGACATGACAATCTCATAACTATCATGTTACCAAAGGCAGGCTCATCAGCCACAGTCTCAAGTAGCATCAAACAGGCCAGTGCACAAATAACAGTAACTTACAGGTGTTTGCTGCAACTCGGTGTGCAAATAACGCTGAGTCCTTTTCACAACAGAGCCATCAGATCCCATGAATGTAAGACAGTACTCCTTGAATTCCGGACTGTAAAACATAAATCCCCTGCAAATGAAAAAAAAATTAAGTCAGAAAACAAATGTTCCAATCTTCACACAAACTGAAAGAAATTGACCGTAATGGCCTTACCATTACCAGTTTTCTCCCAAGAATTTTTGTGACATTATCTCTTTTCACTAAAAGCAAGCAATTCCAAATATATCCCTGGCTCACTCAAAATTCGCTACATATAATTCACTATAGATAATTCACTATATGCACTATATCAAGGATGAATATGATAATCAATATAATAGTATTTTCATTTTTTCCCTCCATTCTACTAATCGCTTCTGAAATCAAAAGTTTCCCATGTCACTAGAAGTCCTTTAGAATGCGTTAATTTTGAGACCCAGTAAATGATGAGACATGTTCTCTTTTCAGTAAGATATGAACAAGTCTGTAAAACTGAACTGATCTTCAATTCTACTAGATGACCATCTATGTGTTCATACTATACTAAAGTCCTAACTGCATCTTTTCAGTATTTAATACTGTAGCAATCTGTATCATAAATACTGGAACTGTTAGGAGACTGTATATTCCACATCTTATGCTTATACCTTTTTTTAAGCTTTGCACCAACTACTGGAACAGGGGCATATCCTATCTGTTTTCGAAGCTTCTTCAGGCTGGCTTCATCTGCAAGGCCATAGACAGCTGATTTCCAGGTCCCATCATGTACACCAAGACCCTTGTGACATACCATGAAACAATAATTAGTTCAGTATTTAAAAGTTTCATGGATTATTTTAATAATATTAGAATCACTACATGTATTACAATTATTACATATAAATGTTATGATGATAGTGTATTGAAATGGTGTGGGTTGACTTGGCTGGATGTCAGTTGCTTAATTACCAAGACACTCCATAACTCTCCTCCTAGCTAAGATAGGAGGAGGAGATGGAAAATAAGATGGAAAAATCCCTTGTGTGTAAAGATAAAGGTGAGTTAATAAAGCAAAAGCTGCATATGGAAGCAAAGGTGTGGTAGTAACAAATGCCTCCCCCTCTACCCTTCTCCTCCTTTCCCTTAGCCTTTATTGCTGAGCAGACAGTATGGAACATCCCTTTGGTCAGTCTGGGGCAGCTGTCCGGGCTGTGTCCCCTCCCAGCATCCTGCCCACCCCAGCCCATGAGGTGAGGGGGGGAATGCTGCAGAGACAGCCTGAGTGCTGTGCCAGCACTGCTCAGCAGTGGCCACAACACTGCTGTGTTACTGACACCTCTGCAGCTGCCACACAAAGCTCAGCACTGTGAGGGCTGCTGTGGGGAAATGAACTCCACATGAGCCAGACGCAACACAATCTCCACCCCTCTTTCCACATGATCTGCAACATACTCAGGACCCACCAAATCTGACACATATCTGTAGCTCTTCATAACTACACCTCAGTGTAGTTAATTCTCATTATTGAAATCCCTTCTTACCAACACTTTGAACTTACGCTATATATTTAAATATATGTCCTCATATCCAACATATAGATTTATACATTCCCATGAACTGCTATCCCCTGTTGCTTAACAGATACTACTCTCCCATTCCACGGGGGGCTTCCTCCATTCTTCCACATGTTTTTTAAGAAAAAAAATGGTTTGTAAGGCAAGATGGATACTCATGCCAGGAGCAGTAGTGTTTGGTTGTTGGGCATCCAGACTGACTTGGATCATTGTTGCATTTTTTAACAACAGCATTAGAATTATTACATATATTACACATTATTACAATTACGATCCACAGGTATTATCATTAAATGCATTAAAGTACATTGAAACGACCTTCACCCCAGCAACAAACAAAAACCCCAAACAGCCTAACACTAGGATTAGTGGCAATACACTCTGGACCTGTTACAGTTTCACTTGTGTAAGAATCCTTCCCACAGTCTCCAAAAACAAAATAGTTCTTGGAGCAGCTTACCAGAGCAAAGTGTGGGTAGACAGCTCTGCAAACAGACCTTACAAAAGGGTGTTTGCTTAGGATACTTTTAGTGGCTCCTAAAGAATAAAGTTCTTAGACTTATCAAAGACCTGCCAGCTTGCTCCTTGGTCTGACTTAATGTAGCAACATTTATTCTGATGGGCTGTGGTGATGTTATTGCAAATACTCCTGAGTTTCAGGAAGGAAGAAACCAACTAACCTCAGGCCCAGACTTCACCGACAGGAAACTCTCAACAGCAGTTAAAGTACCTGTAAGGGAGGGGAAAATATTACATATTTTCAATATTGCATATTGGCACACACAGTCATTAGTCTGCAAAGCCAGAGAATGCTCTGATAGACTCAAAACAGCAGGCCACTGACATTATCAGCAGAGTTACATCTTTATCTCAAAGCAAAGTAATGTAACATTAAGATGCACAGCTATCTGAGTTAGCAAGTACTACATTTCTTGTGGAAATTACTTCAATACAGGTCACTAGTATTACCTCTATTCATTAATTTTTTTCATTTATCTAATGAATGAGATAATGTAAAAAATTCATTGAAAAAAGGAAAGTAATATTGAGAGCCACATTTAGTTTTCCTCAAGTTTCAAAATAAAAGATGATGTAGGCTGTGAAAGCAAACATGAACTTAAAAATTTTGTTACACCCAAACTACAAAAAACCCACCACCAAAACAAAACAACCCACAACCCCCTCAAAAACCCAAAACAGAGAAAATATTTAATTTTAGCATAGTTTAAAAGAGTGTTCTGCAAAGAATGTTTAGTTTGATGAACAGCAGAACAACACAACGCCTCCAAATTCTGATTTGTTTTGCTTTGCTTAGTTCCTTCTGAGATTGGAAAACTGTATTTGTATGGATAAATTTCAATACAGCAAGCAACTGGATAGACAGAGGTAATGCCATAAAGTCAAAATAGGAAGAGATAAAAGACATCTATTCAAAACAGGTGTCAAACATCAAATTACAACCTCATGAACATCCAGACACTCATTTCCATACCTTGTTTCTCCTCCAAAGTCTGAGGTTTCTTCAACTGAATGCTGACTCCAATGTAAACCGATCCCATTTAGCAGCCTTTTTAATAGCCCATAAAAGCAAAACATTTGGATACTCTTATGGGCCCTCCCAACTGAAAGTCAGACTTGATGAACAGAGTATCCTCATCTGGGATCAGGATCAAGTACTATTTACATAGAATTAAACCCTCTCACATATTTTCTTAAATGTATTTCTCTTTCAGTTACCCTCTAGCTGCTATTAAAAGGCACTGCTACTTACACTCACAAAACAGCTTCTCAGAGCTTGCAGTTGAAAAAGGAAACTTGGGAAACCTGATTACACCCCCCCAAGTCTGTGGGCCCCTTCCCACTGTCTCTTTCCTACAAGATTCTCACTGCACAAGTGGCAATTGTGCTGAGGCTGCCTAGGGACATCCATACATTGGCTGAGCAGCCTGCTGCTCACAGCTGAACATTCTGTCCTCTCAGATTCACAGAATATTCCAAGCTGGAGGGGACCCATGAGCACCACTGAGTGAATGCTCTCGTGGAGATGGAACCCACAAGCTTGGTGTTATTAGCAGCCTGCTCTGAACAACTGGGCTCAACACAGGGCCCTCTTGGTGAGCAAGGGGACCATGACTCCTCCCCTACCCAATGACACATCCAATGGGAATATGACACTCAATTTCTCTCTACCGCATTTGGTTGAAACTGGTTACCTGGTAAAGGCAGGCAGAAAGAGACATTGAAAGAGTTTCCACAGGACCACTTCTGCTTTAGGAAACCAGATGAGAGCATAATCTGCATTCTTATTCCACCATAAAAATACACTTATTCTAGTCACCTTTCAGCTTGTCTCTGGTGTACAGTACTCCCATATCTGCCGGTATGGAGTCAAAGCCACAGCTTCCAACAACATATACTCCCTTTTCTGCAGCTCTCTCATTGTATTTCAGGTACATTCCTTCCAGAAACTGAAACACAGCCAGAACAAATATTTTAAGCTGAAATTCATTCTTGGCCATACCCAATATCAGCCATCGGCACTTCACTGTCACATCATAGCACCCTCCATGCTTCAAGCACCTTTGACAGATATACAATTCCTGGTCTGTAGTATGAAAGTTTCACAGCAGTGAAAAGAAAAGTACAAAATTCCCATGTAGTATCATAACAGAGGCTTGAAACATATTCAGCAATTTGGAACTTCCACAGAAACCCAAAGAGGGTGTCTTAAAAGCAAGAAAACGATACAACCAAGTATAGTGTACTTTAAAATAATTACTGCATCTTGAAATTGTAGATCAGGAGGCAGAATTTGTCTTCATGTTCAGAAACATAAGCAGAAACATGAAACAAACTAAACAAACACTCCTTTTTCAGAGCCTTGATATAAGGTAATGGTTTTTTACCATCACATACCTGGGGTTCTCCACTAATGTCAATGCAGCTTGCACCATTTTCAACACAAGCTTCTACCACAGGTTCTCCAAAGAATCTATACTATAAAAGGAAAGAACACCAGATGTAACAAAAGAAAACCCACACACCACAACTCAACCAGTGTGCTTTACCTAAAATATGTATCTGCAATAAAAGTGAACCTGGTGGCTATCGATTTTTCTAAGCAGGGCTAAAATGCAAGAGCACTTCTATTTCTTGGGAGTGTGGGGAGAAGAAAACATAATCTTCACTGCTGCCAATGGAGCTTGCTGCAGAATACCACACCTGATTTCTCATGAAATCAGATCAGATCACCAAGACCAATTGAATACCGCCACTAATTTCACTTTACACTTCCTGCACTCTTATTATCAGCATATTCTCTACTTAAACACTGAATTTCAAAGACATGGTCATGACCCAACTCCCACCTCGCAGACTTTGATGCTCTCTGAATGCACTGGAAATGCTGCCACTCTGAGTTTTAAAAGAGCCAAGCGCTTCTGGCAGCAAGCCTGTGGGCCCCTTTTCCAGCTCCGTGCTTAACCCTAGCCACACACTGACATTCTGGCCCAACCCAAAACGTTGCGCCAAACTTTACCGTCAGTATCTCAGGCTGCCTGTGAAGGACTAAAAACCATCTCCGCTATATTTCACTGTGGACACCTATCCATGAACCGCACCACCTGCGAGGGCGGTGGAAACCCTTCGGCCACTGCAGTGCACAGCGGTACTGGCAACTCCAGGGTCGAGTTCCACCAGCTGCGCTGTCCCTGCGCGGCCGCGGCAGCTCTCGGAGCCCCGCTCCGGCGCAGGCAGCCCGCAGCCCCGGAGCGGCCCCGGGGCGGACTGGCCGCGGGGGACCGCCCCGCCCGCATCCCGCACTCACCGGGCCCACGCAGTTCAGCACCACCCGGGTCTGCTTCGCCATGGCGGCCAGCGAGCCCGCGTCGCCCACATCGCAGAGCAGCACGCCGACCTCCTCCCCGGGCGCCGCCTTCCCTGCGCACCGGAGACCGCGGTCACCGACACCGCTCCGGTCGGGACGAGCCCCTTCCTCCCCGGCGCAGCGCCGGGGCTCGCCCCGCTTCGCTCCTCAGCCCTTGCCCGCACACCCGACCCGCCGGGCCTCCCCGGGCAGCGGCGCTGCACCCCCGCCCCGGCCGCGGCCCGTACCCAGCCGCTCGGCCGCCCGATCCAGCACCGCCCGCAGCTTCTCGCGGCTCCGCCCGGCCACGGCCCAGCGCAGGCGGCCGCTGCACAGCTGCCCCTCGCCGGCGGCCGTCGCCGCCGCCGCCCGCGCCACCTCCTCCACCACGAACTGGCCGGTGAAGCCCGAGGCGCCGAACACCACGATGTCGTAGACCCGCCCGGCCGCCATGGTACCACCGCGGGCCGCCATGGAGCGAGCAGCCTTCGTACTGGCGACAGCGCCGGGCAGCGCTGGCATGACGGTCCCGCTCCGCCCCGCCCCGCCCCGCCGGACCCGGCCCGCCCCGCGCCCCCTCGGGCTGCGCCGGTGCCCGCCCGGCCCGAGCGCGGCCTTTGCTCGGCTTGGGCGGCGCGGGCAGCGCGGAGCCTCCCGGGGCGTTTAACGGACCGATAGGGAGGAGAAGTGTGCCAGGGTACGGCCGAGGGGGCCTGGAGCCCAGCGGCGTAAGCGACGTTTACAGGGAGAGGCCCTATGGACTCATAAAATGGTTTGGGTTGAAAGGGACTTAAAGATAACTCCCCTGCCATGGCATGGGCATGGCATGCATTGCCATGCATTGCCATGGACAAGGACACTTTACTCGACCTGGTTGCTCAAAGCCTCATCCAACCTGGCCTTGAACCCCTTCAGGCATGTGGCATCCACAACGCCCCTGAGCAACCTGCTGCGGAGCCTCGACTCTCTTACAGTAAAGGGTTTTCCCCTAATACCTAATCTAAACCTGCTCTCTTTCCAGTTGCACCCATTTCCTCTTTTCCTGTCACTACATGGCCTTGTAAATAGCCTTGCCCCAGGCTGCAATTAGGTCATGCTGAAGTCTTCACTTTTCCAGGCTGAACAATCCCAATCCTCTCAGCCTTTCCTCACAGGAGAGATGCTCCATCCCTCTGATCAACTTGTTGCTCCTCCTCTGGGTCACCATTGTTCGGTCCCAAAGCAGACATCCTCTCTCGTGATGAGCATGGCTCTGTGGGGATTTCAGCACAAGTAATACAGGTGGTCCGAAGACTGTTACTAATAAAAAAGGAGAAATTTAATGACCTGGAAGTAAAATGAAACACTGTTGCCTCACAATTGCAGCAAATATTTATGATATGCTCAACAACAGAAGCAGAAGGACCCGACATGTCAAGTTCCTGTTGCAGCAGGGAGAACTGGTGGCCCTGTGGATAAACTTCAGTATGGAGCATCCCTGACCGCACGGGGTGGTGAGGCCACGTTTTCTGTGTTTTCATGGCCAGGCTGCTCACCTGAATTCCAGAGGCTTGCAGCAAGTCATGCAAAGGGAAGCAGCCTCGTGAATCCTGCTCAGTGGCCCATTTTCCCAGGGAGCACCTACCGTATTTAATTGTTCCCAACAGAAGCCTGTCTAACCTGTTTAAAATCCTCCAGTGATAGACGCTTTCATACTGTTCCTCAGGCAGTCTCCTCATGCATTTGTTATAAATATGGATGGAGACAAGAAGCTAGATCTTCAGATCTTGTAGTTTTAGCCCCATACTATTTCTCCTGTTTCTTGAGGACATTGGCAAAAGATTTAATCCCTGAGGAGTCTATAAAAGGATGCTGCAGAGCTGGAAGCTGCCATGCATCTTCTTAGTCTTTATTAAAAAGATTCCTTTGATTTTTTTTTCCTTGCAGGCCACTTTGAGCATAGATTTCTCCTGTTCTGAACTATCTTCAGGGGGTTTACATTTTTTTGGTAACATAATGTCCAGTACTAGACCCCACATTTGCCTTGTCAGTATGAAACTGATTGAGAAGGTTATGTGATATGATGGAATTTGCATCTGTTTCTACATGACTCAAAGCCTTGCCTTCTTTTTTTCTTTTGCAAGTGTCACATTGTTGCTGCACCTGCAGGTCATGACCTGTTCCACCTCAGAGGCTTTTTCAAATTATTGCTGCCTAGCCAGTCTTTTCCCATCTCAGATTTGTACTGAAGAGTAATGACCTTTCTGAATATATGCTAAACATCTCATCTCCAAGGCAGCAGCTCCTCTCCTCCAAGCATCAGTATCAACTCCTTGAGTAGTGCTGAAGCAGTTGTTTGTAGGCCTACACCATCAGCTGTGTCAGTGAAACAACTCAGTCTAACAAAAAACAAAGAGTGGGGGAGGGAAGGACAAAGACTTTTTTGTGCTCCTTTTTAATTCAGATAATTTTGTTGATCTGATTTACAGAGCAACCCTGCAAAACCAGTTTCTTGTGTTTGAGGTCACTGAACATCATCTGTCAAGCTGTCTCTACTACCTTCTTCTCCTTCCTACGCACCAGGATAATTTCCATCTGTGCTCACAATACTGTGGAACTCCTCTGAGCTCCTTTGCTCTTATGCTCAGTTTTTCTCTTCTGCCACCAATTGTCAGAGCAGTCTTCTTTGAGGCCACTGGTTTTGGTCTTCCATTCTCTTTCCTCTCTTGCAAAAGTTTTGAAAAACATTGCAACAATAAACATTAGATATTTTCCCCCTAATTTGAAGTAAACAAAAATATATTTTTTTCAGACTTCTAAAATTATTCAGTGACAGGAGGCTGTAATAAGTTTGCAGATTTGCAGAGGTATCCTGACATAGCTTGCAGGGCTGGCTGGGATCCTCAGCCTGCTTTCTTTATCCCTGTGCTTCAGATGCTTCTCTCTCTTGCTCACTCTCCCTCTCCATGTTATCTCCCAGAAAACAAGGCAGCTTATAAACCTATGATTCTGACTCAACCATTTGTTAAGAATCAGGGCTGCACAAGCCTCCTTGGACCATATGTATTTGATAAGACCTTCATTGTGTAGTTAGGCAGAGGCTTGGCAAGCACAAGCTTGCATGCAGTGCTGAGTGCCCTGTCTCCTCCTGATGACTGAAACATTACACCAAATTGGGCAGACCTACCCTGTTTATCAATCCACAACTCTCAAGATTTCACCTGCTCTTTCAATGTCAGCTGTGTTTCTTTAAAACACACTGCTGGAGCAAGATAATTCATGTAAATTGCAAGCTTACACAAGAGCGAAATCAGGGTTTAAGAATTACAGAAGGACAAGAAATAAGCAGAGGGCTATCAAACATGTGGCAAACCTAGGTTGGTTTTTTTCCCTTTTGTTCGCATTAAATATCACTATGGTAGCTTCAAGTAATTTTTTCTTGGGAGAGCTCTGTTTGACAAGTTGAAGAATTCTGTATGCAGTTTTTCTCCAGCTCTCTGCATACAAAGAGAACAAAATTCAAAGTCTCTAAGCCAGTTTCCATTCCTGCCTTTGAACTAACAAGTAGGTGGGTAGGTTTCAAAATAGCAAACATCAAGGTGATGTCAAGGCTCTGATTTTAAATGGGAGACTTACAGCAGACTTGACTAAAGGCAAAGGTTAACCCATCTCCGTAGTTAGTATCGACAGTGCAGGATTGCAAAAAATACTCTGTGGGAAAGCAGTGGGACGATTTACAGTTTTTCCTTGTCCAATAGGAAGACAAGAAATGCCAGATCTGCTGCCAAGTGCAGTTCTGCAAAAGAGGTTCCAACCTGAAACAGCTTCAGAAGCTCACCAAATAAAAAGACATTGCTGTTTCTTTTAAAATTTTGTTTCTTAGATTTGAAGGTAGGGTTTTTTCCACGTGTATCTGCATACAGATACTTCAGGATTTCAGTACTTTAAAGCCTCCTTTAGCTAGACAGATTCAGTCTAAAACAACTTTATCTACCATAGGTCCCTGCTGGTTTCTTTGGGATAGAAAAGCATGCAAATGAAACACACAACACTCCTGTGTGTGCTTTGCTGTATCTTTTCAAATTCCTGGAATTAAATGGGCTTGCCTCCCTTTGCTAGCTTATCCTGTTCCATCTGGAGCACCTGACAGGATCTGAGGAATCTGTGCAAGCATTTTTAAAAGCACCCATATGCCCCTTCATTTCATGGAAAGGTTGTTCCAATAAACTCCTTTATATCAATATTCATATATTTCTTGGACACCAGTATTTGTGGTAAAGTTTTTCATATTCATCTATAACTTTAGGGCACTTTTTGTTTACTGAAGTGGAAATGCAGATGTTCTATTACTGTTGTTTTTAATTAAAACAACACCAAGGCAGCAGAAAGAGCACAACATTATGTCATTTACACAATGCTGTATGAAGGCAATTTTATAAAACACAATTGTCACGTACCTCCAAGGATGAAACAAGAT
Organism: Camarhynchus parvulus; assembly: GCF_901933205.1. NCBI lineage: Eukaryota > Metazoa > Chordata > Aves > Passeriformes > Thraupidae > Camarhynchus > Camarhynchus parvulus. Next base: position 33,005,779 of record NC_044573.1, on the reverse strand, counting down.
AGTTGACTTGCATAATTGCAAAAGTTACTATGGAACATAAGAGTAGGCAGAGGTGTTGGGAAATAAAGTTGATTAACAATGCATGGATAAATCACTGCAGGGAATGAAGAGTAATGTGGGTGAGTATAAAAGGGATTTAGAAGAAGCAAAAAGGCAGGCATCTCTACCTGCTACAGTTGCTGCAGTTACTCGCTATTTAAGAATGTGAGAACAAGAGTTTCTGGAACAAAGCCCACAGTTTTTAGTGCCATTTTATCCTTAATTTGTGCAGATTATTACTTTATAATCAAGAGGCAATTGGCTCCAAAATGCCAACCCATACAGAACTTAAAATTTGTAATAAATGGAACCATCTAGACCAGAACAAAAAAGAGGAGCTCAAACTAAAAAAGTGCTGACAAGCCAACAGGCTTGCCACATGTGGCAGTTCACTAATGTGTTATTTATTTTACTATAATTTTATTTTAAAATTAAAATGTCATCTAACCTTAAAAAAATAATCCCAATCTTGAATCATAAAATCATTTAGTTTGGAGAAGACTTTGAAGTTTACTGAGTCCAAATGCAAGTCTAACATTGCCAAGTCCATCACTAAGCCATGTCCCTAAGCACCACACCTACATTTTTTAAAATATCTCCAGGGATGGTGACTCCACCACTTGCCCCTGTAGCCTGTTCCAATGCTTGGCCACTATTTCCATGAAGGAATTTTTCCTAATATCCAGAGTAAAACCTCCCCTCATGCAACTTGAAGCCATTTCCTTTCATCCTGTCACTTGTTCCCTGGGAGAAGAAGCCAATCCCTACCTGGCTCCAGCCTCCTTTCAGGAAGGTGTAGAGAGTGACAAGAGCCTGGACCTTCTTTTCTGCAGGCTAAACACCCCCAGCTCCCTCAGCTGTCATCCTCAGACTTGTGCTGCATTCCTTTCTCCAGCTCCACTGCCCTTCTCTGGACCCTCTCCAGCCTGTCCATGTCCTTCTTGCAGTGAGGGCCCAGAACTGGACACAGCGCATGAGGTGTGGCCTCACCAGCACAGGGGGACAATCCCTGTCTTGGTCCTGCTGGCCACACCATTGCTGACCCAGGCCAGGATTCCATCGGCCTCCTTGGCCCCATGGGCACATGCTGGCTCATGTTCAGGTCCTTTTCCATTGGGCAGCTTTCCAGACACTCTGCCCCCAGCCTGGTATACTGGATGGAATTGTTGTGACCCAAGCGTGGGACCATCTTAATCTGTATGTATGCGTACATAGAGATTAATGTGTATATTGTATACATGATATGTAATATGTATATTATATACATATATATAGTCAACCAAATATATATTTAGACAAGTAATAAAAATGCATTAACAAAGTTACTTCTACCTATTTTGCTTGTTTCTGAATTGGAGATTACAAAGCAACAGATGGCAGCATATAATACTTGCAGATCCCATCCTTTTATTTTTTAATAAGCCCTGTGCACATTTCCATTCATACACAGCTCTAAACAATCTCTTGAGGAAAGGAAATGAAGGCACCATTGACACACAGAAGTACAGCCAAGGTCAAAGCTTTTGATTTTCACTGGAGTCCAGGCTCTTCCTTCTGTATTTACTGCAGTTACCAGTTCTCACACTGAACTTGAAACACAGGTATGAGAAGACTGATAAATGTGTAGTTTTGTCAGTTCAGGGAGACCAAACAAGACAATGTAGAGGAAGAGCACATTTTCTCTGGTGACACTAAGTAATAACCAGTGCTGAGTTAGAATGCTCTACAATAAAAGTGGGCACCCAGTAAATTAGGACTTTAGGAGTTAAATGTCACAGTTCTCTTGCTGAGGGCTCTGCAGTACCCCACAGCTCAGTATTCATTTTGATGACAACAATTGAAGATTTGAAACTTTCTTCCATAGCTGCAGAAAAATAATTTGAAGACTGGTAAGAAATTAAAAGTGAAAATATCTAGAAAATGCAGGCTGATCTCTACTAGAGAAGTTAAAACCTGGAATGCAGCTATGCTAAAAGAAATAAGGATAAATGTTTTGCCCAGAGGATGATAAATGTGGGAGACATTAGCAATGTTGAGCATCAGATTGCATAGAAAGAAATAAAAACCTGTCTCCATTTGAAGCTGTCATTTAAAACACTGCATTCCAGTTCAGCCACTTTGTTACAAATTGAAGACAGTTGCATGAAAATCACCCAGGAAATAATGAATTACCCAGGTACAGGAATGGAGACATCTTCCAGAAATAAAATTCCCAAGGTCAAGGTGTATAGTATCAAGATAAAAATAGCTACAGAGGCATGATAACACTTTGGAAATGTCTGAGGATGTAGCTCTTGGGGATGGAAGGTGAAGGGCTTGGAGCACAAGAAGAGGTGCCACCTGAGCAATGTGGCTGTCAGGGTGACCAGCACGACCCATTCCTCACAGCAAGGGAGGTGTCGATAGGAGAACAGGTCCTGTGGTTTGACAGGTGCCAGGGGACAAGACATCTGAAACTGACTGTGTAATTTTGTGACAAAGCACCAGAATGTTAACTGTGAGGAAGCCTTAGGCTGCAACAAGGGGAAGGGGATGGCTGGACAGATCCCCTGTTCTTTTCTGTCTGCAGTCTTCAGTGTTAGACTGAATTGTAAAATTCTCTAGCCACCTTTCCCTCAAGTAGGTTGTGAATATAAAACCAGAGTCTAATAGTCCTTTGAATACTCCTTGCATTTTACTTAAGCAAGATCATTATAAAGGGAAAATATCCATATGCTCTAATTAGCTGAAACTGCTCTCAGGCAAAAGCATTCAGTCCTTGATGTTATTCTCTGTGACTCTACTGACTTTAGCTGCCTCCAGAACCCCTTGGGGGCCAGTTCAATGCCTGATCCCACATCCAGGTGCTTCTGTTCAGTGCATTTGAATGATCTGTCTGTGCTCATGCAGGGTATCCACAGGTACTTTTCTTCTCTCAGCTTAAATACTGTCTGTTCACAGACAAAAAAGGACTATCAGATTATCCAGTTCACACATTGGCAAAAACATAACTGCTCATGTTTTGTTACATTTACAAATCACAGCTGAACTACACATGTATAACTGTTCTCAGAAGCCTTGTAGCTACAAGCTACCATCTTTGCAGTGGTAATATATTCCATCTTTTAACCTCCAAATACTTCTTTTTTCTCAGTATTTTCTTGAACTGCTCTCATGGGAGGCCAGCTATCCACAGCACCTGTTTCCTTTTGGTTAAGGGTTAGGAAGGATGGTCCTTCATAAAACTCTGATCTTCATCCCAGAAACTACAGCATCTCAGTGCAAATCTCCCTCTCTCATTCTGCAAGCAGAATGAGTTCTCTATAAGAAAGAAATAACATATAAAGAAATAACATTTCTCTAAGAAATAACACAGTTATTTATTCTGTTCCTATAAGAGTTTTACAACCTTTATGCCATCATAACTTCCCTGGAAGCCACCCTCTCTCTCTAAAGTTTGTTGCAAATGCATGGTCTGGGCTGCTTATGGAATTACTGGCAAAGGTATCAGCAAAAGCAAGATAAATATATATCTTATAACTGTGTGTGTATCATATAAATTTGCAAAAACACAGTGAAATTTGATGGCAATGTTCACTACCACTGTTAGATAAAGCACACAAAGGAAAATCATATTAGAACCAATCTAGAATGGTTTATTTGTAGACTGGGGATCCAAAAGTGTAAAGTTGGAGAAGGGCAAGGGTGCCAAAGGACAAAGGAGCCCCTTTTGTTGTTGCAAGAGGTTCAGAGCAGACCCCCTTGCCAAACTTAGTGTCAGACTTGATCAATGGTTTATATCCAAGGAATGTATCACCACCTAATCATTGACTAATTTAACATTTACAAAATGATCCAATAGGATTTGCTGTAAGCACAACAATAACTTAATTACAAATCTAATCTAACTATGAATGTGGGGTGGGAGCACTCGTAGTATGTTTGCTGTACCGCATGCCAATCGATTCACACGTGCGCACGCACACACACACACACACACAGAAGGATGTATAAAGAAAAATTCAGGATGTACCTGTGAAAAATTCCCCAGGAGTTCAGTGAAGTACTCACAGCAGATTCCTCTGCATCTCTCAGCAGCTGAGAGGTGGGGTATCAGCTCAGGCTCTGTCATCAATGGTCCTCTGGGTTGCTGAGCTCCAGAGATGTCCCACTCAGAGGGAGATGTGCTGCAGCCCAGGGGATCTCAGCAGGTCTCACTCAGGGCCACTCTTTACAGGGTTGAAGATGACTGACTCAGGTCATCAGTAAATTTCCATTGTGGCCACAGTCCAGGCCAGTAGTTACTGGAATTTTACTTGAGAAGTCTAATATTATTCCACTTAGGCTGTTACTCAGACAAAAATAAGTTTTCAAGGTTATTTGTTAGAAAACAGGAGCTCATTAGGCAACAGAAGTTCCTGGGAGCAGACAGTTTTTCTGATAAGCTCAGGGAGAGCTGACTGCCCATGAGCCAATAATCAAGGCTGAGGCCTAAGGAGTGTCCCTGAGATCATGAAGAAGCCAGAGAGGGCTAAGGGGCCAGATCTTGCATCACCACCATGCTACATCCTCAGGAATTATCAGAGATTGAAGGGCAAGGAGTTCCTGATAAGGTGAGAGGAAATGGTGCAGTGGTGGAGCTTTCTTTTTCTCCCTCCTGTTCCTGTGAAAGAAAGTGGAAGAAAAGAGCTCACCATTCAGTTTTGTGCAGCTGTCTTTGTTCTGTGTGGATATTTTGTGCAGCAGAATTTCTGCAGAGTTTTGGGGATGAGAGCAGTTTCAAATGGTGCTCTCAGCCACTGTACCCTGACAAGGTATTCCTGTGCTGAAATAAGGGGGATGAGCAACACTTCCAAGCTGATCCCTCTGTGTCTCCCATGTAGTTACTATTCAACAGCCCCTAGCTGACCTCGGCACAGCACAGCTGCAATTGAATTTAGATCTGTCTGTAGCATGGACAAAGGCAAGGTGTCTTCCATCTCCGCAGAGCAAAGATCCCAACTGATCCCTGTTGTCTGTAGTGTTGGAATGGGGCACATTTTTCAAAATCTTCTGCTCACAAATGCATCTCATCAAGGAGATTTTCTGAGAATTGCCACAAGATTAACCAACTATTAAATTTTGTTCATTCTGCAGAAAGCAGAAGTGTAACTTTCAGACCACTGCCTTGCCACTACTGAGTTTAGTCCTAAATTGAGCAGACAGTGCATGGAGCATTTACTGTGAGGATGGAAAGAACAAAACCACAGGATGTAATGCAGAGACAGCAAATTCCCCTTGTTTCATAAAACTGGCTGCTCAGCAGCATGAAGGGCCAGTAACTGAAATTTGAGAAATCCCAGAGAACTAAATGGTCCTCCAAGGTGAGGAATATCTGCAGTGCAGCACTTTTTTACCATGTTCTTGAGAGACCTGTAACACACCAGGTAACTCTGCAAGGCCTCTGTAGAGCCCTGAATTGGTTTGTACCAGGACAGAATCTTGCTTACCAACAGAGAGAAAATTCCTTCCCCCTTTTTTGACTTCCTGGATTATCATCAAGGTGTTTAACCAAGGTGAGAACCACTTATTTAATGCTTTACTTGAATAATAATTTCTTATTTGTCATCTACTGAAGCTGGCTCAATTCATATGAAATAAGGAATTGATCTTATTAACCGTTTTCACTGTGACCTGAAGGCGTGTGGGGTGATAAGGGTGAAAGTCCACTGTCTGATCTTATCCAACCTCCTCCTGTTGCACCTCCCCTCTAGCAGAGTGCCTAAGACTGTCCTAAGTGCTTTGGATGATTTTTCCAACTCATATCAGTATTTGAGTCTTCTCCAGCAAAAAAGGCTCCCAAGGTGTGCAAGAAAAACTTTTTTACAAGTGGTTTTAAAATAATAATCCAGTTAACGCAGCACAGCAGCAGATCCCAAGTCTGCCGTGTGCCGACTCTTGCCTGAACAAGAGCCTGCACGTGAGCACCAACTGCATGACATGGGGAGGACAGCCTGATGGCAGATAATACCTGACCACATTGTTAAAGCTCTTTACTCCTTAATCACTTCTGGGACAGCAGATAAACACTTTCCCAACAGCACTTAGAGTGAGCCAACAGAACCTTGCTGCTGTGCAGAGCACAGCCGACTGCTCCTCGCCTCCAAGCGGTGCCCAAACCTGCACTTGCAGCTCACAGCAGTGGGGCAAGGAGAGATAAGGGCAAAACGAGATAAAGCACATTGGTGACACCTGATGTGCTGTGGGTAGGTGAGGGGGTTAGGTTGGGGGCAGAGGCCAAAGGTTGGGCTCTGGCTGAGGCATGTTGCTGTGCCAGGAGGGTGGCTGAGGCAGGTGCACTGGTTTGCAGGAGCAGGACGTGCAGCAGAAGGCGTCAGTACTCGGATCTCAGGCTCTAGGGAGGGGGAAGGAAAGCACTGGCAGGGAATAGGCAGGCAGGAAGTGAAACAAAACTCTTCTGACCCATTTTTATGGTTTCCAAAAAGGTATTCTGGTAATAATTACCAGTGCTAACAAACAGAATTTGAGATTTCCCTGCCCAGTTCAGTATTGATTTGCAAATTATTTGCAGTTGAAATCTCAGTGATACATAGCCTGCATAATGCAGGCTACGTAGCTGCCCACACTGTAAATTAATCAGCTGGGGAGATTTACCAGCAAAACAAGGAGAGTAACAGGGTGAGGTGCAATAGCTCCTTGCTAAGCCCAGAAATTGTGTCTCGGCTCCCTCTAGTGAGATGTGTTGGTTTTCTACGCTCAGAGACAGCTACTGGCTGCCGAATACCTATTGATTGAAAGGCTAAATTCAGACACAAATGCTTCCAAAACAAATAAACAGGCAAAGGATCTTTGTACCTGTATGGTAACAGCTCACACCACTTCTGCTTCACAAAGCTAAGTTCTTTTTTTCAAAGGTTTATAGAAAAGCTCAAAAGACCAAATGTAGTTTTAGTGGTGATAAAGACAGATTGAAACGAAACTGTTTCCAAACCACTTGCAAAACAAAATCAGCAGGGTTGTATAAATTCGTACTGCAGGTAAGAGAAATATTTTCTAAAATGTGGAAAGGAGTGTGGTAGAGGGTTTAGCCACAATGAATGCACGACAGCTGTCAGAAATAAGGCTGGCATACAAATCAGTTCATTTGATAGCTTATGGAATAAGCAAATGGATGCATCACTAACTTTTTTAAAATTCAGACTGCTCAATTTTCTTCATGACATATGAAATCTAAGACATGGCCAGTAATGTAAGCCTAAAGAAGAGATTTTGCAAGTCATTAAATCCCCCCTCAGGATTTGACATCCTCCCACAATAACATCCCATTAGCAAAGTTGGAGAATATTTGAATTTGTTCAAATTTTACAGTAATTAAATAACAAACAAACCCCCCTCCCCCCCAAAATAGAAAACAAAATCTCATGGAGCATGCAGCTTGAGACATGTTTGTTTTTTCTTTTTCCCCCCAGTGTAATTTCTCTGCCTGCCATTTTAATTATTTCCTTCTGGAATGAGGAATAGAAGGGACCTTTTTGTATGCCATGAGCTTAAGCTACAGAGGAATATGGAAGCCCTTGTCTTGGTTGTACACTCTTGTCTAGGGACTACTGGCTGCTACAGCAAACTGTGGGCACCAGCAATGCTGTTCCCAGCTGCTGATATTCTCTGTCTTGTTACCATTTTTGCTATGCTCATGAGACTGAATTTTACTGCATCATTCAGCCACAACTACATATTAGCTTCTGTTATATATATTCTTCCTTTTTCAAGGTTCCTGTTTCACAAAAAAATTTCTTGTCTCTTAGATATGTGCCACTAACCACCTTTTAGAGCCCTACCCTCTTCTGGGTGCAGCATAGAAGTAGTTCCCTCAGAGTTCCTGTCTTCACACTGCCCTGCCTCACTGAGAGCTCATTTCTGGACTTCTCAAATCCACATACACATTTAGGAGTGGGCATGAGAGCAGCCATGAAGTTAATCAGAGCAGAATGAGAAGTGCTATCCCACCAGGATGAGTGAAAGCTCTAAAATTAATTTGTCCAAGTGAGGAAGAGGATGAAGAACTGGAGTTTGCATTTGGCATTACCAGGCATTTCCCTGCCCATCACATCAGGCTCATCACACGCTCACCAACAGGAGTTTTGTTCACTTGTTTTTGCAAAAGATGTCAGAAGAAGGGGAAACACCTAAATGCTGTGGTGGTAGAAACCACTGCCCTGTCTCCACACACCTCCCAGGCTAGCTCACCATTTAATCACACACTCAGCATTGAAATGGAATTTTTCAAAGCAATTGCTCTACCCTTTCCTACAAATCCAGTGGCAGCTGAGGCTTCCCAAGAGAGAGTAAGAGCCCCATTGACAGCTGTGCTTGGTCACCAGCTCTACCTGCTGCCTAATTGCAAAATGCAAATTTTCCTAGGTTTAGTTTAAGTTGAAATGACTAAGGCTGAATGCACAGGGATATGCTACAAAATATATAGCATGTGGAATGAAGGTAATTTGCAGCACCATGATCAGCTTTCATATTAGAGGAAGAATATAATGCTGAAACCATCTGGCCTGCGGCTATGAAAACACCAAAGAGACATAAAACCGAGTTCATGGCAGCATGCCAAGGCCTTGTTAAAAAACAGCACATCACTAAAACAAAGCAAGTGCTGATGTAGCACCAGCAAAGGCTCATTAATGGGCCTGGAGACAGAGCGCTCTTATATTTCATTATGTGCTTAACACCCATACCTGCCTCTGCAGAGGAGAGGTAATTTCTAATGAACACTTTCTCACGTCTTATAATGATTCTATACCAGTAATAAATACTAAGAGCTCTGGTTGTCCTGCTTACTCTGTATTATTTTTTTTACACAACACCCTGGAATTTTATTTATTTATTTTTTTAAATTACTAATCTTCTTTAGAGGAATAAATAAGAAGATGCATTGGGTGAAGCTGTTAAAATGAAACTAACATACTTTAGATTAAAAATAACTACAGGCCATGGATGCTAAAGTACTGTGTGCTGGTATTTAAGATATAAAGTTATTAGAGAGCATCTAAAGGAGGGCTGTGAAGATGATGATGGGCTCAGAGGGGAAGCCATGAAAGGAGTGGCTGAGGTTTCTCGCTGCAGTTACACCTTCCTTGTGAGGGGAACAGGAGGGGCAGGCACTGATCTCTGCTCTGTGGTCACCAGTGACAGGACCTGAGAGAATGACCTGGAGTTGTGTCAGGGAGGTTTAGGTTGGATATCAGGAAAAGGTTCTTCACCCAGAGGGTGGCTGGGCACTGGAACAGCTCCCCAGGGAAGTGGTCACAGCGCAGGCTGACAGAGCTCAAGAAGTGTTTGAGCAATGCTCTCGGGTACACGGTGTGACTCTTGGGGTGTCCTGTGCAGGGCTAGGAGCTGGACTCGCTGACCCTTTTGGGTTCTATTCCAGTTCGGGATACTCCGCGGTTCTGGGCTGAGCCGATGCGAGGCAGGAGCCGAGAGGATCCCGCCGGGACCAGCAGGTGGCACCGCCCGCTCTGCTCCCGCCTCCAGCGCCCGGAGCGCAGGGAGGGGGGATCCATTGCATGTAGGCAAGGAGGGATGGGAAAAACCCAAAGAAGGGCTAAGTGGGTAAAAGGTTCTATTTTTGAAGCAGCAGCCTGCAAAGTGCTTGCTGCACAGAGGTCAACATTTGTTTCCAAATAAAAATCTGGATGCTTGTTTGGGTTTGAGGTTTCTGCTTGTCAGCATTCCCAGAGACCGTGACTAATTTTCTTTTTGTGGGAATTCTCAATAATCTCTTCTCTCAGATCATCAGGACACACTCCTTGTTTTCTTTGTCTTGCAGGGATCGTGAAGAAGAGTGAAGGGATGAAAGTGAAAATAATTTCTGTCAAAAGTAAGACTGGGGATGTACACACAGCTAGACTAAACACAGTGAGGGGCACTATCTGGCTTCTTACTTGAACAAGATTGTCTCTAGATTTCCCTCTTCCTTTCTTCCAGTTTTTGGAAGCCATCAAGCCGTGCCCAGAACTTGCTCCTTCTGTTTCCGTCCTCCACTTGTGTTCTCTTCCAATTTATGTCCTCTTTGTGTTATGTCTGATGCCTCTGGAAGCGCCAAATGTGCAGGCAGAACACAGACTGCATGACCTCACACTTACCTGCATTTCACTGACAGGCAAGAAGGGAGAGGACATCTCCCCAGTTTGATGAGACAACATGCCACCAAGAACTCATTTTGATTCTGCACAGATGTCTTTCAAAAATTGGAAGAATAGTTTCTTGTGTAAACAACTGAGAAGTCCTTCTTCATGCACGGCATGTGTCTTCCTCACATCCTCCAGGTGGAGGATCTTTCAAGGACTTTGGGGTTAGAGTTGGTTGCAAAACATCTTAATAACTTCTTAATTTTTGCAGTATCTGTTTTGCTGGATATGAGATTGATTTAACACTGGCCTATGGATGTAAACAAGTAGTATTTGTGTATGCTGTGATGGACAATAAATATTGACCCTGAAATATTTGAATACAGTCTAGTGAAATGAAAGCTTTTTATATTTAGGTTATAGTTTCTAAGGCTTCAATCTTCTTAAAATATTTGTCTCTCCATAGTCACAAGGGACAAGAGTTTTAAATTAATAATTTCAGATTCTAGTAAGAATACACACTAATTAGTGGAGACTACAAAAACACTGTTGGACCTGGGATACAACACAAAGGCTTGAAAATACAACACGCAGAGGAAGCCTTTACCTCTGATTATCAGTCTCCTAGAAACAGCTGATTGCATAAAATATCTGAAATCTCAGTTAACATATTGTGTAATCACCTAGCATCAGGTAAGGATTGTAGACTGCATAGAGGATACCCCTAAACAAACCTTACAAATAAGGCCCATGAGGAGTTTCTGTCTCATCCCAATCCAAAAACTGTGGCTGTAATGTTTTCCATTTTATTCCCTCCCATCCCCCTGGGACCTTTTGCTTTCTCCCAGGCTAAACTAGCGTCACTATTCCATGCAGCTGCATCCCTCCCTAACCCACATAATTCCCTGTGGCAGCTGGGATCAGAAGGGCAAAGGACTCTGGTGGGTATGGAGGGCACAAAGGTCTCCATGGACTGTTTCTACATCCATACTTAGAAGGGAGAACAGCAGAAACATTAATAGTGAACATGTTGTTACAGACTTCAGCTTTAATCATGGAGCAGCTCCAGGAATGTCGCTCTGCAGATCCTGCCACCTTAAATACCTGCCAGAGGCGCTTTGGGAATTTGTCCAAGATTCCACCAAACTCCTGGCCAAGCAGCAATACCTTGGATCTGCATCCAAATCTAAAGCATAGTTAAAAAAAAAAAGAAGCTGAACTTACCCTAAGTCCACTGGAAGTTATAATTACTAACAACTGCATTTTCCTTATGGACACCAGAGATTTATGTTGACTTACATGTCCAGGAAATGAGTCATCCATTGGTGGAACTGGGACAAATTCCCATTCTAGGTGGAACCAAAAAAAGTCATAGCCATGACACTCACAGCTGCAACCTCTTGTCCAAGGTCAATTGATCCAGCTCCTCCCCAAAAACTGTTAGAAGTGGGGCAAATTGCCAAAAAGCTTTGAGAGAACTGATTGCTCCTCCCAGGGCTACCAAAGTGAGAGCAAGCAAGGAAAAATCAATCACCTAGAGGGGACAGCAAGAATCACTCAGATAACCTGCTTTTTAACCTGCTTTCCCGTCTCCTTCCACATTTTACCAGGGTCACTCATCCTGCGCAGTGTAGCAGAATCAATTACACAACGTGTGTTTCAAACCTTTAATTACTGTGGCTGCTTCTGTCTCCATATTGCTGGAGGGAGACATCCTTGCAATGGAGCTCTGGTGTCCGTGACAGCCACAGCACGTGCCATGCTGCTCAAATTCTGGTCCATGACTAAATTTCAGTGTCACCCTTCCTGGCAGTAATTACGCCTCACTATTAAAAAGGAATCATCATCAAGGCTGCTACAAAGAAACTGTTTTCATATGAAGCAGAGGACTCAAGAAAAATATTGTAACATAAAATAATTGAAAGCATATATTTTTTAAAAGTCTCAAAGGATGAAGCTTTTGTGATAATGAATAGTCTAATTTTTTGTAACTGAAACTAGGTCAACAACAAATTAAATTACCCAGCCAGCATGAAAAAGATGAATTGCAGGAAAATAAAAACCTGCCATTAAAATAGATTTCCAGCCTCTCTTGTTAACCTGGAAGGAAAAAAACCAGTAATTTCAAGATGTCAGTGTCATGAAAAGGAATTAGGCATTATCACGCTGCTTTCCCCCTGATGAAGTGCAGTGTTACAAGAACCAAAGAAATAAAATTTATACCAGGATAGTAACATACAGAAACAACAGAAAAGTGATAGCAGCTGGTCTGGTATTCTTTCAGTATGTCTTTTATTGAAAAAATATGAGATTGACAGCTTGAAATTAAATCATGGTGTCAAATCGTAACCATGAGATATTTTTCTCTTCTTTATCATTAAAACAAAAAAAGTCAAGAGTGTCTCAAAGCATTTTACTAGTTTTAGGTGCGTGTCAAATGTATTTGAAATCGAATTCCTCTGTGGGGCTGACTGCAGTGGTGAGAGGGAAACTGAGCGCTCTTGCACCCCAGCCATGGTGTGGGGCAGATGTGCTGCTGCAGCCTGGGGAGCTGGGCTGCTCTTGCACTGCTCTTCTCTGTGGGGCAGCACCACGTTCTGGGGAGATGAACAGGGCAGAGCAAGGCCTGACTGTGTTCCCTGTGGCTCCTGTCTGGGGAGATGCAGGACTATACCAGAAGTGAAGCAGGACCTGTGCATTGCCAGGCAGTATGACACATTATGAGCTTTAAACAGTAATTATAATAGCAATAAAATACCTATCTCCAAGACTGAAAGGTCAGTGACAAACCTACCCCAGAACATCTGTGTAAGAAGGGTTGTGAGCATATAAAAATCTGGCTTTGCTCTAGGTAGAGATGATGCTGCAGGGCTATCAGACAGCTTTTTCCATTTTGCTGTGATTTTGTTTTGGAAGAAAATAGCCTAGAAGTGTTCAGAAGTAACTCAGTAGTGTTCTGCTTTTGATTGAGCTGAATATTTTATAGCAATGCAGCTCTGTTTCTGCTTCTCTAAAGAGCACTGTCTCTTAAGATTGTAAAGCCAATGCCTCCAATCCCAGAAATAAGACTGCTTGAACTTTGTGATTTGGGCTTTTGGAACCTATGTGTTATGGTGCTGTCTTTAATTACATGAGCATATCCTGTTGTTTCAAGGACTCCTGTTCATGCAGTCACTGGGAAGCTGCTCAGAATTCTTTTTGCCTTCCTTACCCAATGAGTGGTTTCAGGTCTTAGTTAACATGCCTCCTCCACATCAGCTCCTGCTTATGGAACTATTCACTTAAGTGATGGATTAGCACTCATTTAACTACAGTGTCTGCAGGCTTTCTTGTAAATATTGAAGTATTTAAATATTTAAATATTGAGACCTTAAAAAGACAGAAGACTTGATCTCTGCCAACCATTTTGCATAATTTGAGAGAAGGCTGCTCAACAATGCCCATTAAACCAGTGCAAGCTCAGCCAAGTACAGAGACCATGCATGGCTCATGTGCTGGTTTGAAGTGAATTTGAAATTCAAAGGTAGTTACACTTGAAATTTGCAATACACTTAAATGAAATTGTTCTTCCAAATGAGAAAAACTCAGAAGGAAGCAATATATCTTATGATAATATGCATTGCTGATTACATGTCCAGCATAGTGTATCAGTAATTTACTTTAAGAAAGCAGCACTCCTCAAAGTAACAGAAACAGCAGCAGCAGCAGGAGCCTGAATTTTGTTTTGGAGAATGAGATATTTGGGGTCAAGAGACAATGAGAAACAAGAAATAGACTGAAGAAAGGACAATACAGTTACATTCCTTGCTCCTCTGTCTCTCTCCAATTTGAATAGATTGGCAATGAGTATTCCATCACAAGGAAAATCCCATTCCTAAGAGCTGTTTTCATTGAATTACATGACCTGCCCTTTCCCTCCCCGTCCTAAAGGTTTTTTACCATTTACTCAAACGTGCCCTGGAAATCATGGGGTGCTGAAAAGCAGCACCTCAGTGAGATATGCTAAGTACTTCAGCTCACAGAGATCTAACAGTGAATTTTAATAGGGGCTGACAGGATTATTTATCCATTTCTGGTTTTCCTGTGTAGCATAGGGATAGACAGCATTAAATGGTGGCTTCTCTGTGTTTAGTACTCCCAGCATCAACTGAAAAGAATAGGATATGCATGGGTCTGAAAAATGAGTCCACAGAAATGTAACAACAGCACCAAAAAAAGGGGTGCTACCTGCTGTGACCATAATATTTTTCTATTTCAGTAAGAGATTATGATACCATCACTCTTCTCTGCCACCACCTGGGTACATATTTGGAACCAAATGGGCAAAATCCTCTACCTTCTGCACAAAAACCTACAAGAAAATGACTCACAAAAAGGGGGAAAAACCACAGAACCAACAAAATGCCCAAATTTCTCTGCAGTCAAGGGCAGTTTCCACAGCTAATACCTGTGACAGAAGGTTGCTTCTGGAGGCAGCTGCACTAGGGAATTTCTAGATTGTGTTTGAACTGCTAGGTGTAACTTAATTTGGCTCATTTCTTCCTTTATATCAGCCTCCCACATTATTTTCAAGATTTCCAGTGAAGAGCTTATGATGGGCAATTTCTCTGTGAACTTGAGAATCTAAATCACTAAATATATCTAAATCACTAAATCCCAACTAATCCTGTCACTACAGTGAGTCACAGGTAGAAAAAAGCTTAATTGGTATAAATTTGAAAAGGAATGAGGATAGACTTCCACTTTCTCTTTCAAAACTTTTAGCATTGACACTTTGAAAAACAACCTGGTTGTATTTTCCACAGTTTATTTCTGCTAACTCCCCCTCTCCTTTCCCCACCCTTTGCAGAGACCACCAGCAACATCAGGCCCATTAAAAGCTCAGCTCCTCTGCGGGTGGTATAAAGGGGGAAGGACCAACAAGTCTGTGCACTGCAGATACCAGAGACTGAAATCCATCAGGTAACTGGCTTTACCCCTCACTCCCACAGGGAAATGCAGGGAGGCAAAAGCAGTTTTTATTTATACAGGTTTTTATTTTCTGCAGGTATCTTAAAATAGCTGTAAAATGTCACAGTATAGTCATTATGATGCTAAAACAACTCACAAAAAAACCCCCAAAACAAACTGAATGCAATTTATTCACCTGATGGCACAGCACAATAGCTGGCAGAAATATTAAAGTGTATCTCCCTATTTTTCCATACTTCTTTCCTACAGCGCCTCTGAAACAGCTTTCATATTCAGAGAAAACTCAAAAAAGAAAGTGAATAACAAGAAGGGTTTTCTTCCCTTCTTTTGTCAGATGCAAGGTTCATTGCAATTACTTGTGACAATGCAGGGTAACCATCTCAGTCAAAGCGTGACTAGCAACTTGCTGATGTTGCTTAAAATGTGTTACTTCTGAAATTACCATGACTCCACTCACTCTCAGGATCATTAGAATGAGAACTGCCACAGGGAGCTTCAGAGAATTGTCCCTGTCACATATGCAGTGTACTGAAACACAGGAGAATTAAGTGATGTGCTTAAGAACACACAGGAAATTTGTGGAAGAGCAGACAATTAAAGTAAACCCTCCCAAGTTCCAGGTTTGTGCTCTTACCACTTCATCAAGTCTTTCTCCCAACTACTTCAAATGGTGTCACAGCACAGCCTTTTCCAGCCACAGACATTTCCTTCTCTGGTCATATTAAAAAAAAAAATTATTGAGCCAATTAGTTAATAAGGATTTTGTCCAGAGGCAGGGATGAAGATTTGAGGAAAATAAAATAGAAAAGAATATAAGGACTAGGAAAAAACCCCACCACCCCACCACTAAAAAAAACCCCCAAAACCTGAAAAGAAAGTAGTTTTCTATTTACCAGTGCAGTTCAGAACAATAGCCAGAAAATAAAATTAAATTTGCCATGTCTCTGATCTAGTGTGACCTGTTAAACCATATTTAAATTCATGACTGTGATGGTAAGTGCTCTGTCATGTAAGTACCACAGAGTGCAGCCTTTTTACCTTAAGAAACTTGTTCATATTTGAATGATAGTGAAATCATGAGGCAGTGTCAGCAGCACTGCTTCTACTCAAAACTTTTTACAAGTCTTTTTAGGGTTTCCATGATGCTTTTGTTCAGGGATCCCAAAGTCTTTGATCCCTCATGCTACACATATCTACTTAATGAATATCAGCAAGTTTAGTACCACAGGGCAGATGTGCAGTCTCTTCTGTGCTGGACTGCAGGCAAAACAATTTCAGGCTCAGTCCTAAAGGACACTGCTTGATCTCCTGGGGGCAGAACATTTGAGTCACAGTTTTGGGGTTTCATTGCTGAAGCTGCAGGTGTCTTTAAAGACAACTCTTGGCTGTTAAGCTTTGAGAGACCTGGATATCCCTGCTCATCCCTGTGCTGAAAGGAGCAAAGGGAAGAATCGCCTCATTGGCCGCTCTGTACTGAGAAATTTTAGCCCTGAAAGATCCCAGCACAAATTGCACCAAAGTGCCAGACTGAGCTGGCAGTGTGGGTGGGCTGTGCAAGGCTTGCTACATGTTGCAAAATTCAGCTTATTCACTGAAAATATTGTTTCATCATCCTCCTGCACGACTTGATAGGGATGGCTCCTTTTAATGGGGCTGTTTTATAATACATGAGTCACTTATTGCTAATGGCCATCTACTTTGCCTTTGTAGGTAAATCATGGGCTATTACCCAGTGAATTGACTCAGAAAAGTAATTCCCTATTTATAGAAAAATACAAGAGACAGTACACATCAAAAAAACCCTCAAAAAACATTGCATAATTTTCTTTGCCTTCAACCAAGGGAAAGCTTTCAGTAACACAAAAATTGAAATGAAAATAGGGTTATTAAAGTCATTTTTTAGGGATGCCAAGAGCATTTGAAATTATTTTCATCTTTCACATTTGCAGACAGTGATGACAACATCCACTTTATGGTCAAAACATTTCTGTGCCTCACAAGAACTTCATTTCTGCCGGGAGGCAGAATCTGGTGACTGCGGCTTCTTTCCACATCGCTTTGTTTCCTCCCTCTTGGCACAGCCACAGGTATTGTGTGAAGCCCAGCAGAGCTGTGAGATTGTGCCTTGATTAGGATTCTCAGCAGGGCCCCTTCTGCTGAGAATTGTTATTTTCCTGGTACTTAACAGAGCATGAGTTAGATGGTGAAACACAAAGTAACTGCAGACAGCCTGAGCCTCATTTTCTGATGATAGAAATTGCCACTATACTTTGTGTTCCCACAAGTTTGTGGTCTGTTGATACCATTTGTTTTAATACATGTAAATAGCAACCAGCTACCATGGCTATGATGATATCAAGTACTAAAAATACGCCAAAAGGGCATTTGCAGTTTGTCCTGCATACTAGAAAAGAAATTAATCCCTTGAATAAAATTGATTCCTTAAGATCACCACAAAATTTATAAGAATATGGAAATATCTTTAAAGAAAGTCTTCAAAGCTGTGTGAAGTCAAAGAGACTATGAACAAAAGGCTACTCATTTATCTTCCCTAATCTGTGTTGTCCTAGTGGGAACTGGAAACAGACAAAAGATCATAAAATAGGATTTATAAACTCTGATCTTGCTCTTCTTCTTCCTGCTACGTGACCTTGTATAAACCACTTGCTCCTAAAGAGTCTACAAAGAATTTAACAATATTTTAATCCTCAGTCCCTTTTCCTCCCTGATGTCATTGAACTATTGTGCGTCTTTTTTCTGTTTCTGTAAAATCTGATGAAAAAATCCCATCACTGATAGATACCTTTATCAGAAATATTTTTTATTCTTTCCAGTAAAAAATTAGCATAGCTGATCTAAGGTCTTTGCTACATTATTTCTGCATCCATTTTGCCCACAAGATACTTTGTTTTCACCTTTGTGTAACACTGAGAAGTAGCTACCCCTTATTTATCAATTTCTACACAAACCTTCAAATCTTTGAAAAGTCACAAGAGACCTCAGAATTTTTTTTTTTTTTTGCTTTAAAACTCTTTTCACACATACTCTTTTCTATTATTTATGGTGGGTCTTTTGAAGCAACTTTGCTGGTTTCTGTGACGGTAGATACTGACATTTTGTCTTGCTGAAATTGACTGTTTGGATCTTAGTGATTCAAATGTTCCAGTCTCTTTTTTCTGCAAGTCCCTACCACAGTGCACTGAATTCAGCTGGCTCAGGAAAAATAGTGTGAAAATGTTCTTGCTACTCTGATAGCCTCAGAGACAATCTATCCATTTCATTAGAAATTCTGGCAGAAAAGCTGTACAAGCACGAAGATTCTCAGCATCAAGTGGCAAGATGCATGTTCTCTCTGGCAAAAAGCATTAATTCCTATTTCTGGAAAAGAAACAGAGGAATTGGCTTAATGCTGTATTTCTCTAATAAAAAGACAAGAAAGGAAACTGATTAATGTTTCCTAGATGAAAGTTTAAAAAGAAAAGAAAAAACATCTCCCATCTCACATTGCTCAACTTCTAGGGCATGTACGCTTTCATCATTTCTGATGCAACCACTCCCTTCTCATGCAAGGCTGCTGGCTCAGGAGAACAGAATGAATCCTGGCCAGCTTAAGGGGTGCACTGTTGGGAACACAGCATGGGCACTGCTTCTCTGCACTGCAAACAGCAACTGTGGAGTCTGGACATGTTATGGCAAAACCAGTCAAGTTTTCTCATTGCAGTTTTTGGCACATGGTGCTTTCTGAAAAACATTTAGCTCTCACTCTGAAAGCTGTTTTGGTAACAGCTTTAAGGTTGATCAGTCTATGAAAACACAATAGTGGGGCTTAAACTCATTTTCAGTGCCAGGCAATGAAAGGGGACACGATCATTAACTGGCACTTGACAGAAGTGTTACTGGAACCTTCCCAGCAACCTAACAAATGAGGGCTGCATCAGGGGCCCAGCTTGGCTACAAGATGACACTTTGCTAGACAGCTCCTTGGCAAAAAGCAGAGGGAGAGAGCTGACGGATCTGATGTCATGTGAAGATGGATTCAAATTTGTTTTCAAGAAGAGCAGCTTAAAATTTTAGATTAATGGAGGACTTTGGTCTAGTATTGGACGTATCTTACAAATTTTGGCTGTGCTTCAGCGCTGTCTCTATATTTTCTATTTTAGCCTGTTTGCCATAGTAAAAAAATAAAAAATCCTGATGAACCCAAGTGCAGGACTTTGGCTGAAATTCACTGGTACCAATTCAGTAACAGCCGTCACAGAGCAACTGTAAAACAGCATGCACCTACTCCCCACCATCATTTTCTTTAAGAGATGACCACAATATTGGGACATTACTGAAATCAGTAAACCCTAGGCTCAGGTTATGACAACATGGATTACCATGACTTTTAATTCAAAGTAATACAAACCACAAATGATATAAAGGAGCCTTAAATTCTAAAGGAGCCAAATTCTAAAAAATTCATTTTTAAGAAAGGACTTTATAGTTAAATATTTTAGGATTCCTTGGGTAGCTATTTTAGAGAAAAATATTTCAAATATTTCATTAAGACACATGGATGTCAGCATGCAGTCCTTTAAACACCAGCTGTTTATGAGCAGTACAAGAATCAGCCCAAGTTCTGCCATCACTGCTGTACACTGGTGAGCCAGTGAGAGTCATCAAGAGTTTTTACTGCAAGACTAGTTGTAATTGCTATTTCACTTTTGCCTGTGGCCTCATTGCTGATTTCTAAATCTTACTATTGAATTTCAGAGTGTGAGGTGGAAGAGGAAAGGGATGCAGGATCCCTACTTTAATAGAAGAATTCTGGATCCCTGTCAGAAAAGAAGATACTGTGGACAAGAAAGGGTGAAGAATCAGAAGGACAGTGGTAGAAAATAATGTATAGCCTGGAGAAGAGATGATTTCTCTGAGGAAGCTACTAAGAAATGCCCTCCCAGCAGTGAGCACCGAGCGCATGAGAGATGACAAATGGAAAGAGAGATTACACAGGGTATAAAGAAAACCTTTTCACCCTGAGCACAGCCAGGCAGAGGAATATACCCAAGGAGGTTGTGCAGTTTTCATCCTTGGAGGGTTTCAAGATCCAACTGGATAAAGCCCTGAGCAATTTGGTCTGATCTCAGCTGACCCTGCCTTGAGCAGAAGGTCGGACTAGAGACTTTCTGAGGTCCTTTCCTAACTCAATTCCCTCATGGTCCTGTGAATGATAGAAAATGTGCTATTTCATTCTGGGAAAGAACAGTAAAGTGGAAAGGAGCCAGAAGGAATAAAAATGGGTGGGAAAGTATTGCAAAATGTAGCATTGATATACTCCTATTCAGATCAGAGGCTGCTAGGTTGGATTGACTTGCAACTGTTTGTGTTTTTATGTATTTCATTGAGTTCAGAGAGCAGAATGCCTTGTGACCACTATCCAGGCCACCCACCAATTACTAGGAATTCTGAAATTCACCATCTGTCAATTTGCTTTCACAATGCTACAGTAAGGCAACATTTTAGTACCTGAAACCCACCTGGTCTGGCAGCACCAGGCTCTGTGAGGAAACTGGGTTTTTGTTAAACTATTGAAACAAATACAACCAGGAAAACTACACCAAAACTTACAGTTTTTATCCTCACTTTCCATTCTGATTTGGGTTTAGTAATGAAATTCATATTGGAGGTACTGTTCATTTACTTGAATTTCACAGAAAATCTCAAGTCTTTTCAGACATTTAGAAATCACAGTATCCAAAAAGTTTAATGTATTTTCTTTGGGACAGTTTTTTTTTTTTTTTTTTGCTACAGTATGTAAATTACAAGCTTGGGTGACTTTCAAAGACAGTTATTTACTCCTTTTGCTAAAGGAAGCTTAAGACAAATTTGTTACAAATAACTTTGATTCCCTTCAGATGTTCTTGGTTTTACATTACAGTACAAAGTAGGCAAACATGTTTCCTCAGGAGGGTCATCCCTTCAGGTTATTCCATTGGACAGTACCCAGCCACACAAGAATCTGGACTTCCAATGTACTCTGTTTACCTGATAGTTCAAACTTGCCCTTTACTACCAAGAACCCTAAACCAGTTTCCCTTTTTGTTACAATACTTCCTACTGCTTGTCACCAGGGCTACTATGCATTTTCCAGGTATGAAACCAAGGATAATGGAAAAAAAAATTAAAACACAGCCTGTGTCTAGATCACAAACTTCTGCTGGCATACCTGGGTTGTGGAATGTTTGCTTCCTTATGCTGTCTTGAGAAGAAGCCTGTAGTCTAGTGTGGCTCCACTACAGCACAGTGCCTTTCTTGGTCTAGTTTGGGCTGTTTGGGGTGAGGGTGTTAATTATGTGGTCAGATCTTTTGTCAGCATTATGCTGAATCTACATAAAAAGCCTTGTTGATTTTTCCTTTATCACAAGAATCTCTTTGAAATATTGATGCTCAAAGAATAAACAGGAAGGTGGGGGTTTCCAGCAGAGTACTGCAGATGATTAAGTGGCACAACTATTTTTCTATCAATTACAAATGTTTCCGACTCAGCACAAGTATGGTCCCTCTATTGCCAAGCAGAACAGCCATAAAGACAGTGGCAGGGAAGGAAACAATGAATAAAAAGTTATATACAAAAGGCTTTGAAATGCACCAAGTGTGTGTGTGAAAGGGAAGCCTTTTTCCACTGCTTTCTTCCTCCTGAAACAATTTTAGCTGTTGCTTGGTATTATTTTACCTCAAACGCTCAGATGAGTAATAACTGTTCAAATCCACTATTTCTTTTTGCTTTGATTTACCTGTCTGTAAGGTCCTAACCCCTCAGGTCACCCAGCTGGAAGCCATGTCACCAGTATTCCAAAGAGAACAGAACACACAGGAGGGCCAACATCAGGCCTGCCTGCATTCTTTGGAGCTCCAATGCAAAGTAAATTTTGTTCTGTTGATAGCTGCAAGTTTGGTAATCCTACAGACCATTTGCACTGACAGAACCGTCACACAAAGCAAGAATTTGCACCACCAGCTTTTCATAACGGAATGCCAACAGAAATTGCATCCAGATTTGAACCCCTGGTTGCCACTGAGGAGTGAGCAGCTCAGCTCAGGAGTTGGACAGCCTGTGCACATGTGCCTGTTCTGCTCCCCCAAATCCTGGGAGCCTTTGCAGGGCTGCTGCCTTGGCACAGCAGGGGAAGGCTGAAGAGATGCTCAGGTCCCAAGGAAAGGGTTTCTGAGTTACACAGAATGTCTGGCTGCTCACTTGTCAGTGGGTACATGTTGGTGACGTGCTGCACAACCTCCTCATCATCTTGTAGGCAGTTCTGCTGATACTCCTGAGTGTTTGCACCAGGAACACAGCACAAAGAGAAAACACCAGGATTTGGATCACTGATTTGAAATTGAAATAGTTATTAAAAATTGCTTTGACTTTAAATAGCTTTATAGTTTTAAATAAAATAATGGCTTTAAAATAGTTTTAATTAAATGAACCTAAAAGTTGTGGATCTTTGATATCCATGCCTGATATACTTTTAAATAAATAGATCTATAAATACCTCTTGATCTTTTTGGTGATGAAGTGCACAAAAAGTTAAAAATATTTTTTTTAAGCTGAAATGTACAGTGGTCTCTTTAGGAATATACTTAATATCCAGAAACACTCAATGCAAAGTTACAGAAACTCAAAATATATTCTAACTACATAGTCACTATAAATACATACTTTAACTGAAAGCATGCTTTTTAATTATTCTGTGAGTAAATTGCCAAAATAGAAAATTAAGCTTCTCTTTATAAGAAAAACTAAATAAATAAACAAACAAACCCAGAATTCAAATAATAAACTGAACCAGCCAGTAACACTTTAAAACACAAAAGTGTCTTTCCCTTTCTCCTTTAGAGTAGCCCATCATGATACTCTTGAGGACGACAAACAAACAACCCCCAAACTACCATTCTCAAGTTTCATTCTAAAAGCAAAAGTTTTCATTAATTTGGGCATTTGAAATTTGCTAGTTTAGTACAAAGCTGCACATGAGGCTCCCTAGGGTATAAATAAACCAAGCCTCCACAGTGAAAACCAAAAGAGAAATCATACATGCAGTTTATTCTAGAAAAAACCATGATTTTAACTTTCACTTTAAAAACCCGTTAAGTGTAACAGTGCATTAGGAACAACCAAGCTCACTAGAGGGACAATTTGCTTGCAAATGTCAGAAAGCATGATCTTTAATGTTATAATTCTGAGCAGTATCTCAAAGATTTCACTTCATAGCATTTTACAAAATGATGTCCTAAACCTGAACACGCTGCATCATACAAGGTTAGTAAGCCGGAAATCACAGAGTGGAGTGAAGTGGGCCCCTCAAAAATGCTGTTTCCTGAGGTGTAAAGGAATCCTTTCACACTCACCCTGTCAGCAGGGCTGCACCACTGGGCTCTGTGCAGCTGCCACCCCTCGAGCAGAGCGTGGCCCAGAGGGCTCTGTATCCAATTCTCACCTTCACTGTGCTGCCAGTGCTTCTCTCACCACCACACAGGGAGGGCTGAGCACCAAGGGATAGAAATACCCATTTCAAATGACTCTTTGTACTGATCTAAATTTGTTTGTAAAGCTGAGAAAGAACAGATTTTACAATCCAGGTCTCAGAACTGCAGGGCAAATAAATGCAAATGTGCTTTATTGGCTGGAACAAGTGCCCTGGAATTCTGACAGGTTGCGGATCTGCAGTGAGCCTCTGAACCTCTTCTGTTGGATCAGTCCCCCTTCACATAACCCAGAGGCTGCAGCCACACAGTTCTGTGAGCCTGTGCACTCATTTGGGATGAAGCAGACATGAGCCCTAATTCCAATAAATATTCATAGACAAAGGCAAGGATCATTATTCCCCATTTATGGAGGAGAAACTGAGGCACAAAGTGATTACTCCAAGTCAGTGATGTAGCTGGAGGAAAACCCAGTTAGCCCCACACCTGCTCCCAGGTGCTTTAAAATGAGCCAAAGCCACTTGATTATTTAATATGAATAATTTAGTAAACATCTTTTGTTTCCATGTTTAGTGAGACCAGTGATTTCTTTTTTAACCTTCCATTTCTAGAACAACCCACACGATACTGAGAGTAAAGGTCCAAGAAATTTAGTGAAATCTGCCAGCAGATTTATCCCATTCATGATATTCACTGCAAGCTGTAAGATACAGGGTCAGCCTGGTAATTACCAAATGAGGGCTCTGTGAATGCCACTGCACTCTTCTCACTCCACCCAAAGAATTACATGGCTCACCAGGAGAAATAAAATGGATAAAAACATTAAGACTTAGGAAAAAAAAATAATGTTTCCATAAAACAGAGACTTATTGCATGATAGCTGGAGGCAACACCTTTGCACAAACAGCTGTAAATTAAAGCTGTCCTTTTTCTAAGCTTCCAGAGATTGCTTACACAATGTGTGGCAATGGGAGAGAATACAGAAGACAGTTAATTTTCTTCCTTCTTCTTCACTTGCTCAAGTGGATGAAAAGCTACTTGCCTACTTTCAAAAGGATGAAGATAATGACTTTTTATGCTCCCATACCACGCTGCTACAGTTGTGAACAGATGTGAACATTGTGCCACCTGATTGCTAAACTAAAATTTTCTTGATTTCTAAGTAAATGTGAAAGTATCTCATCAAATACACATCACCTGCAGGTGGCAAGTGTTAAAGAACTTGAAATCACAATTTTGTTCTACTCTCTCCAGCAGCCGCAGGTGAGCTCTGAGCGTGCTGTGTCCACTCCTTTCAGCTATGAGAAGGCTATCCAGTGTTTAAGTTCTTCCACACGCTGCAGTATCTGTGTATAATAGAAATCCATGTTGGCTGCAAAATCAGTACACACAGGGGATTCCATGTCACCAAAGGTGCAGTACAGTGCAGTTCCTCCAATGCTAAGGAAAACAGTTGCTATGCACAGCAGGATCAGCAAAATACAGGAGCCACCAGACACTTCATCTGCAAATAAGAGCAGAAAAGGTGAAAAAAGATGCTACACAAAGCAATACAAATGCATGTGAGAAAACCTGAGATATGTTTTTATCATGAATGAGTCAGGAGGTAAACACACTTAATAATGCTCACTGTGTCAAAGTCACCACAATACACATGGGGAATTTTATGTTTCCAGTCCCTTCAGAAACCTAAATAATTCTCTTGCTTCATTTCTGCAGTCTGTGTGCCTGTCCTTGCTGGGATCACTGGTGGAGTCATTCCACACTGAAGCACAATAAGCTCACCTGGGAGAAGGCCCCACAGCCAAAGCCATCCTCCATGGAGCAGCTCAAATGAAACCAAGGCTTTGAAATGAAACCAAATGGAAACGTTCTTGCTTCATTTCTAATGACACCGACTGCACTATAACAAACTGCTTGTGATTACCCTCACATTTTGACTGCAGACACAAAACCTTCAGTGTAGGCTAATGTGAGGGGTTATTTTACATCTCAGTTATCCTCTGCTAATTCTTTGCATGATTGTTTATTCCAGAGTAGGAGTAATGCAGAGGTTGCAGAGGTGCTGCTAAATCCTCACAACCTCACTTGTCCTTGATTATCTGTACACATGAACAACATCTGTGCCTTCTGTCAGACTGACAGGGCTCTAAGGAAATTTCTGTGCTCCCTTCACTCTACACCAGGGAGAAGAAATGGGGTAAAAAGAAACATTCAACTGATTTTTTCTGGTGTGTGTTTGAAATCAAACTTGAAGTAATAATAACAATATAAAACAATTTTCCTTTTGAATCACTAAATCCTTGGGGGAAAATAATAGAAATAGCTCTAACTGGAATTTTAAATAAAACATAAATCCTTTAAAAATAATTTCAAGAAAAAGATGGGATAGGGTCCCTTTAGGCTCTGAATGTTTGAGACATGCTAACACACTTAAAAAAACTAATTTATACCATTTAGTGGCTGGCATACACAGTAGATAGAACTTTCTATATCATTAGCAATCAAAAGTAATTTTCTTAGCATCTCTTCAGTTTGAATAATAGAGACCCTAAACTAAAAAAAAAAAAAGGCATTACATGAGAAACATACTGTGTTTCTCATGAGGCTATTTAGCCCATCAAAAGGTGTAAAGCCAGATTTAATGACAGCTAGCAAATATGTATGGATGTTAAATTATAAAGCAAGGTTAAAATCTGACACCCTCCAATCCCATGGAAACCACTAGAAAGGGTTGGAAATGTACCCATGGACAAAGCACAACAGACTTGTTTCTCTTGCATCCCTCTACCTACACAGCAAATGGATTTAGGGAGAAAGCCTACACCTCCCACCTCTAAGCAATGAACATTAATGAAAGGACTTCAATTATTTGTCATTTGTAAATCATTCAGCCAGAGGAAAAAAAGCAGTGACTTCTTTCTCAACCAAGCTTTAAATCAGAAGTGTACTCACTGTATCCTTCTGTAGTCTTGTTACCCAAACCTGGTACAGATTAACAATCTTTGATCAATCACCTTTACTTACTAAGTTTTAAAAAAACAGAGAGTATGCTGAATAAATGCCTGCTTTGCTGCTGTGAACAAAAAGACTGACAATATTTGCACCCCAAGAGCACAATCCATGAATCAAATTTAAACTACCTTGATCCAATGTGTCTTCCATTTCTTGGAATCTCACTCTTCTCTTTGTTTGCCTTTGCTGGACTTGAGCAATTGTTTTTCCATCTCTGTCATCTCTCTTCTTTAGTATAGACACCAATCCTTCCACTGGGGTAATCTATCAGGAAAGTCAGTGAGTGGCACAAGAGATGTTAAACAGAGCTCATGCTTTGATTTCTCACAATGACTCAGGGAGGAACCAAGCTAAACAGTTAATAAATGGTTTCCAGTCTACTTTTCTTAAACATTGCAGCACTTGTGAAACCTCCTTCTTGAAGACATCAAGTCCTGAACAGACAGGACAGCTGCAGTATCATTCTGCTGCTGACTGACACTGCTTGCCTTTAATTCTTATAGAAGTGAAATGCAGACACATTTTCTGCTTGGAGTGTACTTTGTGTTCCTTTGTAAGCTCACTTGGGCAGGGGCAGTGGTGAGGCGGATTTGTGTCAAAATCACTGTCATCAGAGGGCAGGAAGAAGTCAATGACACACTGCTGCTGCCTCTCCAAAGATATAATCCTGCAGAGACCATCAGATACTTATTGAAAGATTAATTTTCCAGCACTGAAACTGGTTCCACAGGGGGGACAAGCAGCTACAGCGGGGCTACAAAACTGAAGAGAGGGAACACCAGGGAAAAAGAAAGAAAGCTTCAGTGCCCTGGATAGATTCCAGCTCCACATTGTAATAACCTCTCTGCATACAGCAGCAGCTCAAAATCCTTCCCTACAGGCTGGTCACCCAAACAGCTTGCACAGACACCAATATGGTCAACAAGTCAATAAACCACACCTTCTCTTTTCTTTGCTATAGCATTTCCATTAGTTGCAGGAATATATGCTAAGCCATACTGGGTTGGTTGAGCAGTCTGTAACTTCCTAGTTATTAATGAAATGAAAGTAGATAAAGTACCAGGAGAAAAATGCTTTCCTAAGCAAGTAGTTCCTGGTGTGCTAGAAATAAATAGAAATTAAAGTAGAAAGTATGTTTAGAATTGCCCTTTTTTTTACCTTGTGGGCATCCTTGTCTCAAAAGAAGTCGTAATTTTTTCTTCCTAGACCTTAGTAGGACTTTAAAAAACTTAATTCTGTAGATCAGCAGTAACGTTTGTTAACTTGAAAAGTAGCATGCATACATTTCTGCTACAGATAAAACATAACACATTTACAACTGAATTTGCAACTCATCTATTAGATAACCCCAAAGGCCTCTAATTTCCACAAAAACTCACACCACCCCAAACTTCCCATGTAACACTGTAGTTGCAGACAATGGTTATGTGTAAAATAAGTTAGAAGACCACCCATAAAAACTTGCCTGCATTGCATTTCCAAGAGTTGTAGAGAAACAGAAAACAAACAACTTTGTTTTCATAACTTCTGTCCTTAAGCTTGCCTGATGCTGTGAGCTTATATAAAGCATTGATTATAGAGAGAGAGATGGAGATGCACACAGGGAGACACAGGGCACAATCCAATAGGCACTGGAGCAGCTCTGGCCTTTGCAACATTGAACTGATAAATGTGGCAATTACACTTGCAGGTCTCTGGTCTGGCAGCGTTTTATAGCCCTCAAATGGGCAAATAATGTTACCCAGAACAACTCAGAGGATAAAATTGATCTCTGCCACACTTTTGATAGTCACTTTCCCTTTTGTTTATCTGCTCAAGAGCTTGAATGGATTATTTAATGAAACAATGCAAGGAAGTACTTGGAAAGTAGTGGAAGTGTGGAGGCAGAGGAAATAAATTAAGTCAACATGCAGAGGACCAGTAGCTGGCACAAATGACCCAGAAATAATAGTCTGCAAGTGTCTCATCACAAGAAATGAGTGCACTGAGGTGCAGCTTCTACTGGTAATGTTAAATTAGCCTTGCAAAACTGCCACGAAAATTTAACAGGGCAGCAGAAAAACCAACACTTATGTTTCTTTGTTGTGACAAGGAAGGGGGATTATGTAGGAGTGCTTTAATTTGACTTATTTGTTTGGAAGGGTGGAGATGAAATGATATCCTTTAGTAGAGTAGATTATTTTAAGCTTCTGCTTACAGCATTGCTTTCATAAAGAGGATCAATTGCTCCTCCCACACCACCCACACAGCAGGCTGGCTGTTGCCTGGCATGATTATTCCCAAGTGGCTTGGACTGCACAAGGTGGGAATGTCACCCAGAGATGAAGGGCATTCCTACCAGTCTGCCCTAAGATTGGAAGTGATGGTCTGTTCTGCAAGTCATCACTGCAACCTGAGGCACTTTTGTCTGTTGGCTCTTGGCAGTTTCTGAATGACAGTGTCACAAACTTGTGTCTTCTCCAAGCTTAAAACCAGAGGGCTATCCTTGACAGGATTATGTGGAAATGTGTTGCAGTAATTACAGTTACATAAAAGGCTTTCTGGAGGAAAGACTTGCTACAATGAGGTTCATTTACTTTCCCTGTCAGCCTACATGGATACATTTCAGGATTTACTTTAAATGTATAAAGAACTAATGTGACACAGCACAGGTTTCTCTATTCTGAACATCTTCTTTTGCTTAAAAAGAGGGAGCAAATGCTTTTGATTTTGCAATAAAAATCAGTGTGGCTAGTTACTTCCCTATCTCAACAAAAGCCATAAACTGTATTTTGAAAACTGGTCCCTTTACATGATATGCAATTAGTCCCTAGAATAGAATCATGGAATATGTTGAGCTGGAAGGGACTCACAAGGATCATCGAGCCCAACTCTGAGTCCTGCACAGGGCACCCCAAGAGTCACACCATGTGCCTGAGAGCATTGTCCAAAGACTTCTTGAGCTCTGCCAGGCTGTGCTGTGACCACTTCTCTGGGGAGCTGTTCCAGTGCCCAGCCACTCTCTGGGTGAAGAACCTTTTCCTGATACACAACCTAAACCTCCCCTGACTCAGCTTCATGGCATGACTATACTTCATCTGCCATACTTCATCTGCCTTTGAATTTTATGAGTTATACACTTAAGGACTTCTATCTTTGTCTACAATACACAAAGTGATTATATTAGATCCATCTCCCACGAATTAAACATCCAAGGAGAAGGACTTAGCTGCCACACAAGACGAAGTTCTACATTCCACTCTTTAGGAGGCAGGGGGAATTAAAAAAGGCAGAATATACTATTTAATTTGGAAGTTAATGAGGGAACTGTGGTTAATACAGTTGACCACAAGTCAAGCAGAAGCTTGACTTGAACCACAGGCAGAAAAATGCAGGCTTACACCAGACTGCCCTGCAAACAGCTCCTACATGAAAGAGCTGCATAAAGGACCCTATTGAAACATCAGATATTTTCTTAATTCTAAGCTGGATAATTAACAGAAGATGGTATTGGAGCATCTATGTAACTGAGTGTACTCAGCTCTGCTGGCCTTCACAAAATCTTTTGACAGGAGTTTTTACAGTCACTGTACAGGAACTGAAAGTGGCATGCATTATGTGGTGGCATTTTCACCAACAGTCAAAAAGGAAAGCAGCAATGACTGTTGGTTAATTGAAACTCTGTTAAGTAAAGCTTTTCTCTTTTCCCTACCATTAATAGAAAGTGAATCTGCTTCAATCAAAAGTT
Organism: Camarhynchus parvulus; assembly: GCF_901933205.1. Taxonomy (NCBI): domain Eukaryota; kingdom Metazoa; phylum Chordata; class Aves; order Passeriformes; family Thraupidae; genus Camarhynchus; species Camarhynchus parvulus. The sequence continues at coordinate 32,975,449 of NC_044573.1, read as the reverse complement.
TCACACTTTTCAGAAAAATTTTAATAACCAGGTTGCAAAATCAGAAGAAATAATCTAATTAAACTACCTGTCTCTTCTCTGTTTAAAACAGAATTTGGTAATAAAATAACAAAAAGCTTCTTACACTGTGCTTATTTTCAATAAATGTGATGTGTGTATACTTATAAACATACTGGACAAAACAATGAAAATAAGGCCTTGTAACTCAAGTATATAGACATAAATAAAAACCCCAAAATGGAGGCACTACAAACTAGGAACTAGGAAGAAAAGTTCATTGTATGAAGCAGTTTGGTCTGAATGCAGAAAACTACTCAAGAAGGTTTGTGTATTCTTCTGTGGGCATTCAGTTATGTGGCAAAGGACTGTAGTTTTATTACAGGCAATATCAGATTTTTTTTTAAGCAGTAATCCCCAAAATGACAAAGCCCAAGACTGCCTCGTGTTACAATAAAAGCAGCAATCTCCTTTGCTAGTAAAATACATTAGATAAGTAATTTGAGTTTGAAAGAGAGCTGACTTAGCAGGTTCAGTATTCACACCCCAGCTACTGAGGGTAACCATTTTTCCTGCTGGGACACTTGCCATGCAAGTACCTGAGCTCCTTTATACAGCAACAGATACCTGATACCATGTAAGCACTTCACATGGGAGCACAGTTCTTACAAACGCAAAGCTACAGAACACAAGCCATACAAGAGAATGGAGGATCCAAAACATTGCCTCCAAACCTAGTGGAGACTTCATTTCTTGCTATACAAACTACCATCCAAAAGCTTTATGTCTTGGTAGACAGTCTCACTATCTTTGCTTTCCAAAAAGAATTTCCCAATTATAATTTTCTAATAAGGAAAAACTTTAGGATTTTACTCACTTCTCTAACTGTCTCTCACATAGAAAGTTTATGGTACAACCTTTTATTTTATATAGCAAAATGCAACTTTATTGAGGTTACAATTTGTTTTGCCACTGGTGTATCATTTCATTCTCAGAGAAATGATAGCAAAGTTATTTAAGAAGAGCTATATACTTCTAATATCTGTTGTTGCCAACTTCTGACCGTGCTTCAAAGCTCTTTGTTATGTGTATGAATCTTGTTTCTATAAAATGCCTGTGGTTTTCCATCATTTGCATGTTGTTGTACATGGTTTGTACTAGTGAAGAAATACTCAGTAAAAGGGCCTGTACAACATGAAAACTACTATTTCAGTTTTACAACTATTTAAATCCAGAGTCAGAATTTGGTGAATTTTAACTCTTGTAATTAGTTATTGTAAATGATAAACTAAAAGCAAGTGACAAAGTATCTAAGCTAGAAAACTGCATGAGATAATTCTTGGATCTCAATATGGAGCCAAGAAAAACTTCCTAACTGTAAATACCTACACAAGTATTTACCCTTCTCCATTTTCAATAAATTATTATTACATGTCAGTTGAAGAACATTAATGAAATTTTATCCTCCCATATGGGTTTTGTCGCCAGGTTATTTCAAAATTATCTTTACTTCCACCTTCCATTCTAATTTGTTTGTGGCAGTTTTGGAAACACTTACTTCATGACAAGTTTTATCACAGTCAAATTGATTATTTTTTTCTTTTTTATTGCCACATTGGTACATTTCATGTGATTAATTTAATTTCACTCATGTGGCTACCAATGCATTTTCTAGATACTCATTAACAACCAGTGTATGAAAACACTGAATCTTCTTAGGTTGCCATAGCCTGAAAAATGCAATTTCAAAGCCTACAAGAGGACAAGAAAGGAAGAAGTGTTACAGCTGGGTACAAAGATCCATCTGCGTATCAAAACTTCAGTGCAATCTCATTTTGGCACTGAAACAGAATCAATGAACAAAGTTAACAGTGCTGCTTTCTCAGGGGTGCCAAACTCTTTCAAATGTGTCTTCCAAGAAAGCTGTGGGTGCTCATCACTTCTGAAAAACAACCCCTAGGCTACTGATGGGTGGTAAGATTAACTGGAAAAACATCCTATAAGTGTATAATGAAACAATAGAAGCTGGTGTGCTGTCCTTACCTCACCCTGTGGCACCTAGAAATCCCAAGTATTGCAAAACAAACAACCCCAAATGAGGCATATGACAAATTTTAATTGCTACTGACATTAATCCTTCCACCCTTCTCCCATTTAAGCCCCTTGCCTCACACAAAACTTGGGCCTCTTGCTAAGAAGGATCCAAGGGGACTCTCACCAATGCAGCCAACATGATGCCTTATATGGCCAGAAAAAGTACTATGGAAAAAGGTACTTTTTCCTTTGCAGAGACTCAACCCTGCCATCAGAGTACTGGCAGTCCCAGCATCAGGAGAGCAAACTGGAATTGAAATTAGATGCCCTGTAAAGAATCATCATCAGTCACAGGGCCAATCAATACAAGCATAGTTTTTCTAACAGTATCAATATGCTGCTTCCTACCCCATCCTCTGAAACACAAATGGCACAAACATAGCTATATAAAAATAGATGCTATTGGATTAATTTAGGCTATATCTATGTGAAATGGAACAGTACTCCTCTGCTAAAATGCAGCACTTTCAGTGGGCTCAAGAGAAATTTAATGCTGAGGGATGATACTTAAATTACTCTTGTTATACACGTATTCAGGCTTAGCACACACTGTCAACAAAATGCTCTTTTTCAAAATCACCCTCAAAAAGAACACAAGCCAATGGACTTAGGAAATTTTGGGATGCATGTATTAACATGTATGTGGGTTTCCACATCTGCTTGTGTACAGCTTTGTGCACATGGCTGTCAGTCCTGGTATGTGGCATAATTCCTGAGAGCCCACAAAAAAGCAAGAGGCATGATCTTGGAAAGGACATCAGAAATTCTTTAGGTGGAAAGAAAAACCAAAATGCTCTCTTTTCAGCTCTGGAGAGTTTACCAAACATATAATAACATCAGCATTGATCTCCAGTATTTAGTTCCCTGCTTGGCCACTGTCCTTGAGCAATTGTGGGGGGTTCTTGGTCTCTGTGCATTAGCTTGATCTACAGAGAAGTACAGTAACTTTATTGCCAAGGGCATAGTCTATTGTTAAAGATCTTAAAAATAGAAATGAACTAAGAAGATACCTTCATACAAGCCTTCCCCCTCCAGCATCTGAAATAACATCATTTCACAATACACTGTTTTTTAATTTAAAAATAAAGCACTTAAGGATGCAAATGCAGCAAAACCAGAAAAGAAATAAAGCAAAGATGTTGCCATTACACTCTCCAAAAAAGTCCCAAAGCAATAAATCTTCTCTATTTTCAGAAAAGCAATTTAGCTTATGAAGCACTCACCCTTGTTACAGGCCTGTCAGGTGGATTCAGGGTTACAAGCTCTTTCTTAGCTTGGGTTGAACAACAAATCTGCCTAACTTGACAAAATCAGAAACCCATTCATTCATATACAGAATTTATATATATGTAGTTCTCACCCCTATGGAATAAGCACAAAAAAGCAAACTTTGTTCTATACATAGAAACGAATGATGGTACATCATAGGCATTATGTAGATTTCTGACACAAAATCTGATTTAACAGGAATTGTGAGAACACCTCTTAACAGTCTCTGTCAGAATAAAAAAAAAATTAAACTCCCCCCGGTATCACACTCATATGTAAGATCAATCTTATTTTTAAAACAGTGCACTGCTGGTAAAAAAGAAGAGAGAGAGGCAAAACAAAACTTTTTTCTGAGTAACTCAGAACAATTAAATAGGTATAGATTTCAGATTTGAAAAAGTGATACATAAAGGAATATTTAACACATTTTGAAGTGGGCAATATCTAGAATATTTTAATGGAGATAAACATGAAAGACTTTATAGGATTTACAATATTTACCTCAGTAATCTCTATCCTTCTTGTAAGTTCATCAAGAGAAGAAAAGCTGTCATCTAAAGATAAAGCTTCCAGGGAGTTATAAGATGCTCGTTCAGGTGAAATATCTGGAACAGCGTCAAAGTCCTCTTGGTTTGCAAAGTCTGCAGATTCTTCAGTGTCTATTATGTTTCCATTCAAAAATCTCAGAAATAAATCTTCGTGTTCATTATTGACCTTCTCCTTCTGTCCTATTTCCTTGCACACCTGTGAATGGGCAGCACTCGCATGCTCAGACCCTTCATTACACCCAGAGCATTCACCTGAGGCAGTTCTGTCCCATGAAGACTGTCCATCATCATCATCATCAGGCTGTATCTGTTGCTGCTTTAAATCACTATTTCCAAGCTGGCCACTAGGAATTTCTGAAGACCCAGCAGCATGTTTTGATCTGAGCAGACTTCTATCAGCTGGCACATCTTTATCAGAAGGAACCAAATCAGTAGGCATATAATCATCATCTGTTAAAGCCAAAGCATCTACCATTGGCTCAAGAGGGAGTTTCACTCCAGGCTCCCCAGCCCCTTCTATTTCCACTGCATCCTTGGAGAGCTGTCTTTCCCTCAGCTGCAGGCTGTTATCTTTACCAGCATCCCCAGATGATAAACAGCCCGAGGAAGGCCTGCCCCCTGTCCCTGTGGACTGGGTGTGTGGCTCCAGCGTTGATTCAGCACTGCAGTGCTGCTCCTCCATGTGGTTCTTTCCTGCAGCTACCCAAACACTTGCTGCCTCTGTCTGTCTCTCAGTTTTGTTTTCACCTGGGCAAACAGTGCTCGGCTGTTTATCTTCTTTCTTTGGTGCAATGCCAGGACAAGTTTCAGTACCTAAGTGCAATAGGAAAAACAGTTCCAGAGTTTTTAAATGATTCAAAGCATCAGCCCAGGGGGGAAAGAGTATACTGTGATTTGATAACATTGTAACCTAATGCTTCAAAACGCTCTCCCATAAAGGGCAGGTATTTTATGCTCCAGTCAGGATAACTTTTGTTAGTAGTCTCTGACTCCTGGTTCAGGGAAAAAAAAAAAAGTATTTGCACACATTCTTGCAGGTGAAGCACATGATTCAGTGTCCTTCTGAAAAAAGCTACTCCCAATATGTAAGTGAGTATCTTTCTGAGCAGTCACTTTTCCTCTAATGGATATTTTACATGAGTCATCTCATGGAGGCCTGGAGTTCAGACAAACGCACTTAATTACAGAAAACTGTACCTTGATGCCAGTGTATCTATCACCTAGAGAGATGTCTGCATTTCCTTTAAAGAAGCTGCAATTATACGAATTTAATAAATTTTAAATGTGCAGATCAATAGCTCCTTTGGTTAACACTAAACTAAATAGAAATTACATTTCCCATAAATGGACAGCATAAAAAGATGCTGCTTTTTGGATCACTAAGCTGGCACATGAAAAATGCAATTTGATGCAACTTATTTCTGTATTGTTATTTACAATACATATGAAAATTATTTTTTCTTATCTGAAATTTCAGAGACACACAAAGAGTTCTACATAGCTTGTGAATTCACCTACTGCTGGCATGATCTGCTGATGAAGGAGTAGATACTTAGCCCAAATTACCTATGAAATTATTAGGTATTAATCGCTACAAGGAAGCCAAAACTGTTTTTAGGCTTAGAAAGAAAGGGGCTGTTAAGAATTAAAATACCAAAGTAAGCCAGCTAGGACAGAAACTGCCTTTTATTCCATACTTTAATAGAAACTATGTTAAGACTATGTTATAGTAGAACTACTGTTGCAGTAACAGCAATACCCTCAATCAACAAATTAATAACTTTAGAAAACACTTATTTGCATTTTTTCATCATAGTGAAGAGCAGAAAGGTCTTATGAACAGATTAATAAAGATATCAAACAAAGCCCTTCTTAACTGAGTTCTCCATGCCAATTTTATTCTTCCTCACCTGTTAAAACCTCTCTTAAAATGTGAGCAATTTCCTGAACGTGTTACACAAAATAGTCACATTCATTAAAAGAAATGTTTGCATTAATTCATTGTACTGAACAATTTTATTAAATTGCAAACTCTACCCCTTTTAATGGATAATGAAATGCAAGGCAGCACAGAAAAGACAGACTTGAAAATTGAAAAAGAGAATATCCAAGCAAATAAAAATGTGGAAAAAACATCAGAATGACATTAACAGAAAGAAAGGGTACAAGGAACCTAACTTCTGTAAAACACTGAAAGAATAGGTGTGAGACAGGGACTTTTTAAAAATTAGACACAGATGAGTAGATAGCTCAAGGGATTTGTAATGGGATACTGAGCCCTTCACATACAGGTCATGAGTTCAAACACAGCCTGAATTATTGGTACAAGATTTTGTTACCATCTGTCAATTTTTCCTAGTGGATACATCCACATTACAACAGGCATCTTTGTTGGCAGCCCCAACTGCAACAGAGATTAAATGGAATTGGAAATTAAATCAGATTCTTTGCTGTGAAAGGTGTCCCTTGAGCTCAGGGCACTGTTCCTAAGGAAGTAATAAATAATCCTAGCACTGTTATCTAACCACAGATGTACAAGAACTGGGATGCAATGATCATTCACATCAAGTTTTCAGCAGTGTTCAATATTTACAACTACTTCAGGTAACCCATGCCCACTATAGACTGAGGGCAAGTGAATACAAACACTTGAAGACTTAATTAGAAAAGATGCCTTTGCCTACACTAAGTTAACTGAAGACATACCCACCAGGGGCATTAATTTTTGCCTGACTGACAGAGGTACAACAAAGTGTCTACAGAAAATTTTTTAGCAACAAAAGCACCTACAGTAATTTAAAAAATGGCTTCTTTTCCCCCTGACAGAATTGCATTAGAATTGACACTTGGTTTGCTCATCACAGGAACCTGTAGGCACCACTTTGTCCTGTTAACCCAGGACAGCCTAGCAGACAGAGTACTGATCTACAGTAATCTACCAATGGAGAATTAATTTCTCCATCTTTGTCCTTCTTCCCAATTAAAAACAAATCCCATAGAACCTAAAAGAAAACAGGGTATAAAGACTTTTTCTCCATCCTGCACATGAGTCTAAACTATATGTACACACTGCAAACTTATGCTAAGGGTTTTGTTAAATTCAGTATTTCATCAGGAAGGTTTTCATGAAACACATTAATTTATCTTTGGTCAACACTAAAGGCTATTAAGTTTCTGCTTTCAGTCAGAAGCTGAAGAAATTCATGGGAAAAGGATGTATCAAATCACATCTTTTAATATACACACACAGTATTAAGGGCCAAATTCTCTCTGTTGGTAGATTCAGAGTGAAAATCTGCCAGACAGTAAAATGTAATAGAACAGACCATTCACAACCCTTGCTCAGAAGGGTAGAAATCTAATTAGGTACTGCCCCAGGAATCCTAACTGGATGACTTCTTATAAAGCTGTTTGTCAGTTGCTGTAGCCCCAGGAGAGAGGAACTGTGAATTCTTAGGATCAACTGCCTACAGAGACTCAAACTATGTTCCCATATACCTTAGCAGATCAGTGGAGTAATTTTTGCTTCAGATTACCAAGCAAGTTTGATTTTACTTCAAAGATGCTACTATAGTGCAATGCAACAATCTCTACAATGTAATATAGATATTTCTATATGCATTTTATATATTCTTATTGATAATTGCTACATAAATTCTTATTATATATGGATCCATATGAAGGTTAGTTCTCAAAACACATGAATTTCCTTTTCCTGTCTTACTGTAAGCCAGACTTCTATTACAAGCATCTAAATGAGTTAAGTAGTTCTTCCTGTGGTTTGGTGGATAAATGTATAAGAAAAGTAAAACTTTACATGTTTACTTCTCATTTTTTATTTCATTTTCCTTTTTTTTGGTAGAGGAAAAAACACCTAAAAAGCAGAAGTCAAGCACTCTAAGTTTTCGGTGAGAAGGCCCCATGCATTTGGGCTACTGCTGAAAAAGTTAAGTATTAGGAACTGTATGTTTATTCTAATAAAGTATTCTGCTGAGGTTCAGGCAAAATCAAGGACCAGTCCCAAGTGGTCATATTGCTTCTAGTCCTGAGCTAGATCACTCAGGCACAGCTTGTTACCTGGACGATGTTTCAGACTATGAATCGCCTTTGTCAAATTTCTGTACTGGTTCACACTGCTGCCTTCCCTACCCAAATCCTTCTGAGTACAACCAAACCCATTCATCCCCATGCTACTGATGCACTGACACTGAAGGGCAGCAGCAGCCAATGACCACATGCTGCCTCAGCAGCTGCTCACACTCGCCAGGGAGAGAATTCATTGCTTCCTCAAGAAAGCACTAATCTTGTGGAAAGCAATTTTGCAAATCTCAACCATTTAAACTCGAGATAGGGTGGAAATATTCCTATCTTTGTGTTGGAAGTACTTAGTACTGCTGAAAATTTCTCAGCAGAACTGCTTTTTATTGGATGACATAGCTTTATCAATTTACCAACATTCTACAGGAACCCAAAGATTTTGATATATTTTGACAAGATTTACATTAAGAGAAAGGCATGAAAAGATGCATTTACACCATTAATTCCTTTCACCTTACGTCAAGATGCTGTACTACAGTATTTCAAGATTGAAACAAAATGCTCCTGAATTCAGAATGTTCAAATGTTCAGAAATTCTGCTCTCCAGAAAGCTTTTGTTCCCACTTGGAATAAAATCAGAGGAAAAATTGTAATTGACTATTTTTTTTCATGGGAATTTTCAACCATCCAAAAATAAAAAGCACCTGTATTCTTTTGATCTGCCTTCTGAGCTGTAGAACATGTTTGTTTCATGTTTCTAATGTTTTACGTTTAGTTGGGCTACAAGAATAGAAATGGAGAAAAGGCAGTATAGGGGTCATGATAAAAGAGCATGGAGGTAAGGAGGATCCACACATGTAGGGAACTGTGACTCTGTATTTTCATTAATTTCTGATTCTCCTGAACATCCTGGCTGATACACACTTGTAGGATAGTTTAGGTCGAAAGGGACATCCTAGGATCACTTAGGCCAGTTCTCATCTTCTGAAGAATTCTAGCTGGTTTTGAGGGAAGGTACTTAGCTTAAGCCAATTTTGGATACTGGAATGTGGCAAAATAGCAGAAACTTTTTGCTCAGAGAGAGGAGAGATAAAGCACAGCCTGGTTGTCTACCAATATTCTTTCCCACTCTGTCTCCATTTTAACAATTCATTAAATTGTAAATGTTTCATAAGAACCCAAAGATTCTAACAAATTACTCAAACAAAAAGGCCCCTGCCCCAAGGCAGAAAAAGGAAAATGAGGCTGAAAATGACATTAAAGTATGTACTGATAACAATTAACAGAATGTTTTTCTCTTCAATACTCCCCCAAAGGCCTCATCATTTTCTGTGTTGCTTCAGAAAAATGCATCTCCAAATCAGTACACTGCATGTAACTTACAATAGTTACTAATATTGTTAACTACACTCCATTGCCACACCTCAGAATGTCTGTCATCAGGTTGACTACCAAGTATATATTTGTATACATACAAATTATGCATCTTCTCTCTAGTTTCATACAATTTTGTAGCTTACATAAGCTAATAGAAATGCATGCACATTTAAGACTTTTTTTTGATGGAGGCTAGAATTACTTTACAATTATGAATATCAATGACTAATTAAAATTGCATTGTTTATCCATTGTGCTGAGAAAAAAAAAATCATCCATTTGTGCCTCTGTTGAGATCCAACAAATGCTGTACCTTCAAATGAAATAGCATTTTTATTTATAGGAATATACCATTACAGTGTAATATTTAAAACAAATGTATGCAGATGTACATACATACACACATACCTGATTTAAAAGCAGTAGCTTCTCTTTCCTTTAAAGTTCTGGACTCCATTAACTGAGGTAAACAACTGCTTTCCCATGTATTTTCTGCAGCTACTAGCTGTAAAATATGATAGTATTACCTGTTATTTTTGGAATTAAACAGGAATGCTGTGGCTTTTTGAGACATTCAAACTTCAAAAAGCATCTAAACTTGAAAGATTTTATCTAATATTTAATATATATTTATTACCAATTTTTGACAAAGCAGAATTCAATAAACAGCTGCTTACCTTATTTTTGGATGCCTGTGGCCTGCAGCAATAAAGAAAAAAAAATAAATTAAATAACCTAGTAGCAACACTGTTCATGATAAATGTAAGTGAAGTCTTAGAAACCTTTGCTCTGCTCTAAAATTAGCACAGAACTTTTCTTCTATTCAAAGTGTCAGCCTGCTAGCATACTTTCAATCACAGATCTGTACTTGCATGAATATCATCAGAAGACCAATTAGCCCTAACATTGTTCCAGCTAACTGAGCAAGCAGTCAGAAGAAAATTTACTGCAACATATCAAGAAATGTACATTCCTGTAAAAGGTTATGCTCAGAAGAAACTCTACCAACTTTAAATCATGTAAGAACTTGATACCTACTACTATTTAAAACAGGGATCACTATAAAAGAGATGGAGGAATGAAATGCCCTCCCCAAAAACCTATTTCCCTCTCCACAGACTGGGACATCTTCTGGGTTGTGTAAGGTACAGCAGCTCCCACTGACTCCATTCAGATTCACAGGTGAATCAACGCTGCTCACAGTCAGTGTGGACTTTGCCAGCTGGATACAGATTCATGCACAATGTGATTTATCACACACAATCTGTCTTGCAGTCTTTCATACAGCAAAGAAGACAAAATGTGGAGCATTTTGTTTAAAGCTACTGAAAAAAAATTGGAGAGAGACGGGAAGAGTACTGATGTTCCTATTCTGTAACAAAAACTTCAAAAAGTTACATTGCCTTTTAATTTTTACCATTTAAAATTCAAATAAAGGACACTCAAAACTATCTTTAAAGAGCAAACATGTCCAGTATGTAGCTGTAAAACTTGAGTATGAGAAAAATTTACATTACTTTCAATTAAAAAAGCAGAATGCTCACATTTTCCAAGACCTGCATGCTATTCATTAAAAAAGTGTAATTTCAATTAAAAAGTAAAATGAGTTTAAAGCTTAGGAAAAACCCCCTATATGAAAAAATAAAAGCAAATAGGCTTTTGCCTTGAGAGTTTGAAAGAGTAATAGTATTACATCCAGAGCACTGATCATGGCATATGAACACAAGCCTTAATTTTTATCAAACTGCAGGGTTTCTCAGAACAGGGAATGATATTTCAAAACTGAAATGAAAGAGAAAGCAGAGTTATTCTCAACGAGGTGACAACCCAGGTGACAACAGGGAGGTGCTGCTTGTTGCAGCACATAAATCCCAGCAGACCTGAGTCTCAGCCCCTCTGTGGGCTCCCAGGTCGTGTGCAGGTGATGCGGGCTGGGGCAGCCGCAGGCGCTCGGTGCAGCCTCCAGCAGCAGCAGCACTGTGGCTGCAAACCTGCAGCTCCAGTGCCACCCTGCCCCTCTTCCTGTGGGGATGCAGGAGTGCCTTCCCAGGGCCTCCCTCCCAAAGGCATTCAGAGTACACCTGAAAAATCTCTGCATGGATTCTGGCAATCAGCTGGGGTGTTTTCAAACTTTGGTACCATCACCCAGAAGAAAAAAAATTGATAGCCAAATCAATACTCTTTATGAGCAACAGGAGCAGTTTGCTATATCCAGAGCTTTTGTTATATCCAGATTGACTAAGCCAATGCAAAAGTACTAGAGAAAGTTCTCTCTCCCCATCTGATTGAGAGCATCTTGCCTGTCACAGCCTTTGAATGTAGTTGGTTTCCTTACTGCTGTTGGCTGATCATTTTTCAGTGGCAGCTTGTATGATTTTTTCCATCTGTGCATTAAAATCAATGTCTGGACAGTAGGACATTCATCCATGAAGGAACAGATCTCCTCCTCCTACCTGACGGGTACAATCCCATATGTGTTACTACCCAGAAAAGCACCCTGGGCACAAGTTTCTTGTACTGTGATACACTGATTCAGGAGGATGATGGATCAGGCAAAGAATTACCAACTGAGATTTCACTGTTCAGAACACTGTCATGCTAGGAAAGTACAGAATCACTGTTTCATGTAAATGCAACCGATATGAAATTGATAGAAGGTAACAAGAACTACTTTAAGCATTAAGGAATTGTCCTAAAACATGGAAACTTGGGAATAAAATCCTATAGGGTAGGTATGGGTGCTGAAGTGTGAGATGCTAGACACGTGCATTTTGAAACAATGATTAAACCAATAAGTATTAAGCAGGAATACCATCATTAGTTCTACAGTCTTTCACTTCCTAAATTAACATTATTCAGTTTTTTCCTTTGATTGAAATAATAAAACTCAAAACTACAGTTCTGGAAAACTGATGATTTGCTAAAACGAGTTCAGACTTAGTCTTCATGCATTCCTCAAACAATATTAAAAAAATGTGGAAACTGATGGCAAAAATATTTTAGTTATATATCAGAAGGAACCACCACTTTATAATCAAATTCAAGTCAGTGATGCAACTTTTATTTTGACGCTGATTATTTCAGAACACCCATAATGGCAAGGAGACAACACTTGCATTAACATACTCATTTGAGGAGTAATAATACTTTCTTATACTTACTGTTGATGTGAAGAGCAAACTCTAGTAAGCTTCTCCAGTTCTTGGCCACTCAGCTCTTTATCTGAATTCCTCAGTGCTGTAACTGGACTGGGAACTGCTGTCTTCCATTTTCTTTCTACATTAAATCAAAATCATTTTTACTCAAGATACTATAAAAGTAGCTTAACATAACACAAATAGGTGAAACTAATTAATGGAGGAATATTGACAACTTTTCTGTGGATGTTCTATAGTCTCGTTTCAGACTATGTAGAACATCATCCTATCCTTTCAGAAGACACTTTATTTTCATCACATCACATCACACTCACCAATCCTAACCCAAAAATGAGCTTGAAACAACTGTGGATCAAAATCTTGATTAACAAACTAAAGAATTACAAACTATTTCCACATCTATAATTAAATGTGGGCAAAACATTCCAAAGCAGGAATAGTCTTCTTGTAACAAGCTCAGAGAAATTCTGATATAAATGCTGCTTTTGCTATGTAACTTTTTATCCTGGAAATGTATTATTTAGAAACAGAAACTCAAGTCCTTCTTCTGCCATATTAGTTTAGCTGGTACTCACCCCACTGTTCCTGTATGGAAGAAAGATTTGCAAGCAGCTGCTCATGATAAAGTCGTTCAAGCTGAATGAACTTAATGGCCTTCTCATCTGAATGGGAGGTTAAAGGCAAATGCACACATATGTGGACATGGTGTGACTTACTTATAACTGGCATCATGTTTGAAAGGGAAGTAATTACACACTTGAAATTCGAAATAAGTGAATCAAAATGAATAATGGCTAGCATCCTGATTTCTGTGCAAGAAAAAATAGTAGACATGAAAAGAGCAAGCAGAAGTAAAATAAATTGAGAAACATTCAAAAATTAAAATCCTATTTCTCGGGTCCGGCTGTCTGGTCTCTGTCCCGAGATGAGTTGGGTGGTCCTGGAACGGACGCAGGCTATGAATAAAGAGTTCGATCTTCGGATTGTTTATTATTTCTTATCTATAAAATTTTCTCCCTGCCGAGCAGAGGTCTGTTCAGCAAGGCAGCCACAACACTCTCCGACCGCCCCCGAGGTAGCATTGTCTCTTATACTACAAACTACGCACATCATATTTACCTTTATTTTCCAATACCTATCACCTATGATAGACAGTGCATTTCTACTCTAAACCAATCCCCAAGTGCCAACATCACAGCAGAAGACGGAGAACAAGAAGAAGAAAGAAGAAGGATGAGACACGCCCTGTTTCCTCCATCTTGTCCCCATTACCCTTATACCAAAAATATTAAAACTTCTATTTTCACCCTGTGTGCACCCTGTAAATACACCCTTTAAACCCGTGTGACCTTCCAACTCTCATACCAAGCTGGCAATTCATTTGCAGGATCAAAGTCCAGCCACCAAGTGTTCCGGGCATCATGCCAAGATCTCCCAACCCCCCGATGGGGTCTCGGCTCTCAACGTGCTCTCGGGAGGCTCCGCACATCCGAAGGGAGTTCCCACACTATTCTTTTCAGCAGCTACCTCTTCCCATGTGCCTGAAGCACAACAGAAGATTTTTCTTGAAAAGAAATGACTGAAGCGTTATTATGCTGATAACTTTACCAAAAAATGAAATCTCTGGGAAACGACAACCAAAACATCTCACAAGAAATAAAAATACATGCCAATAACCATGACTAACTGAAAAGATGACTCCTTTCTCTGACGAGCTGGAGACAGTATTAAAACTTCAACTTTTGAAAAATACCTACCCCCCTTTTCAACCATTATACAACACTGTTGGACTGCTGAGTTTACCTTTTATTTTCCTGAAGATTCTGCTCACTATTCTTCCATATGAAGAGCTCTTTCCCCATGCTTAGGGTTATCAATATATTCACAAAAGTATAATGAAGTCACATATTTTACAACAGCCAGGATAATGCTAGCTCCACTAAGCCTGAGTTGTTAGTTGTGGGGCTTGAGGCTGTTTTACCAGCTATTTGAAATGTAATTCTACAATACAATAAGGACAGAAGTGAATGAGGTTCTTAGCAATACAGAAAACCCACTTTCCATTATTCATGCTAATTAAAACACTGGAGTAATTATTACAAAAACACAACCAGTAGTTGCTATTCTGGTTAGCCTCATGCAATAGCATGGCTTATGAACAACAATATTAATGGAAAGAATATTCCCTGTCTTCAGGAAATCTGTTATTAGAAACAGAATTACAGATCACAGAGAGAGCCTTAGAGGATCACAGCAACAAACCCTGAATTATTTTTAATATGAGATTCCACACTGGATGAATTAAAATGTCTGTCATGGATAATTAATACAGTGCAACATGATCAAGTAAGTTCTTTATTAACCTCAGGAAACTGATGGCTGGAGGTACAGCAGAGATATCCTTCATAAATATGTATTATATAGTGGTGTTGAATTCCACACATCAGGTGCACATTGCATTAAAAAATATTTCCTTTGATCAGCTTTAAATAGAATGCCTTTCAATTAAAGCAACTCCAATGAAAGAGGAACTGTTTCTACCATGCCATTTATATTTTAAATTTACTGTATCCCCCGCTGCATCATAATTTACTACAGAATTTTTCCATGCCTTTAATTTGTGCTGTGCAATTGACATTTTATGATGGACACTTTTGAATTAGGAGAACCAAAACAAAAATACAGTCCTCTAAAACTGTGATGGATATTTTATTTTATATGTTGCTTTTATAACATTGCAACTGTTAGCTCTCTCATTTTATCTACAGGCTAACATAATTTGTCTAGGTTTTGTATGCCTTCTTACTTAGCCTGCTAAACAATTGCCTATTGCTGAATTTTGTTTGTACAAATCACATAATGAAGAAATAATCTGTATGCACAAATTCTATAATTTATGATGCATCTTAGTGAATCACATATACCTTAAGGGCTTACTACTGCATCTTCTTTTTATAATCTGATCACTTTCTCTTTGAAGCAAAGAGGAAATCCCAGTCCACCTTTTCTAAAATTCCAACTTAACTCTGAGGTTTAATATTATTATTCTTTCATACAATTACTGAAATATATCAGAATGATTATCAGCAGTTCAACTATTACAATTTTTTTACCAAACTTACTTGCATTATCTAGGAACAAATCAAAATAAACTGGACTATTAAACTGTTCCCAGAAGCAATTACCCATATTTTCCTACAACAATTTTTCAAACTACCTTGATATGATTTTGACTGATTAGCATTTGTCAAACACCATTTTGCTATGCTTTGCAGGTTGCTTATCTCAGCTCCAGGTGCTTGGTATTTTTATTCCAATCTAGACATCTTTACTGCATATTCTAATCAACTGTTGTGACAATTTTATCATTACTGTAAGTACCCTATTTGATATAATACATACCCTACCTCTAAAATGGACATTTTCCCAGTTACTAATATTTAAAATAGAAGTTATCTTATAAAAACAAAAGTCCTTTGAAAATGTTTTCTTATTCCATGCTTATGTCCAGCTACTAATGATTGCATCAGTACAGCTGTTGGAAGTGAATCTATCCCTTAACTCACACTCCAGTTGTTTGATTAAGGAGGATTTGCTACCATAACGTGTAATCACTCATGGGTGAATTATGGTTGTCCACTTCTTTCTAACCCTGACCCACAAGATGCGAGTTAACAACAAAGCATTGGACTTTTATGTTTTATCATACCACATTATATTAATACCACGCAACAATTTCTGCAAGTAAAAGGATACATTCTTCCTCTTGAAAATAGGTCTCAGCTATCTGCAAAAGTAAAAAAAAAAAATCTGTAATTCTCATGACAGTGGCAAGGATGTAATATAAACTTTTTATCATAAATTTAAACATCTAGTTTGCAGGCTGTTATTTAGTTTGGGTAATATATGAATGTTCTGACAAAATACATGTATTCCTACCCTAGGAAAAAGGCTTTAAAAGAGTATCAAAGACCACAGAAATATTAAGTCCTCTCACATAAAACAGATTTGATTTTGTGTAATTTACAGAATTCCACAAAACCAAAAAACATTAGTAGGGTTTTATGTTCCTACAACTATAAAAATTATTTCAGAAACATTTTTACTTATCTTAATAGAAAGCTTTAAAATGACCTACAATAAAAGCACTATTTTTACTGATACCAGTTCAAAAGTTTGAATTCTGTGCCTGACCAATGTTTCCTCATGTTTGATCAAATTAAGATCATCGCTGTGCTCTCCTGAGCATTACATTGCAATGGTTTAAAACACAAATAGAGGTTTCCTGACCGATGAGAAAAGAACAGTCTTTTGTCCTCCTGTAAACAAAAAATATTTGATAATTGCAACAATAACTTATTTGTGCATGTTACAAAACTGTGCAGGCTTTCCTAAAAAGCTGAGGAATACTGACATCTTTGTCTGTAAATGTGATGAAATACAAAAAATATAAACCTCAGAAGTATTCCACAGAGCTCTACACTACCAGTGACCTTTATAAGCGGCAATTAATCACTCCTTGGGGACAGAAAATTTGGGCAGCCTTCCTATGTGCCATGCATGGTGAGGCAAGGGCAGAGCTTGCAAAATGTGTCCAGGACTGCAGGTATGCTGGTACCAGAACATTCAGGTTGAGGCACCTCATAGATGATTCCCCAATGACTTCTGTGGGAGCACTCAAAAATTCAGTCTCAAGATCTTTGGGATTGATTTAAGTAGTCATGATGTGGAGGGCTTAAATAAGCACTTTTGTAGAAGTCTGAAGATGATTGCTCAAAAAAGACAGCAACTTGATAGAGGAGTCTAGGTTACAAATTGTATTTCCTGGCTCTCAGCCTTACTGCTAACCACTAGACCATTCTGAGTCCAGTATCTTCAAAAGAGAATGGGTGAGTGACTTTTAATGTTCTTTATCTGCATATTTTGTCTGCTGTCCACAATAGCTTCCTAAGAATTTCTGGAGCTGTCAAAGCTCTACCCATGTTTTATATAAAAATACCTCTTAGATTCTGAAACAAGTCCTAAACAAATCAAATTAATCCCATTCAAGACAGGAAAAAAAATTACATCCTATTTTAATCAGAAGTTGACTCTCATAACAACCCCTATTATCCAATAGTCTTTAAATATTCAACACAAACACCATGGACTGTTAATACTCCAGAACATCTGACACAGCTCTTAATTTTACACTAAATTTTGTCACACAGAACAGAAAAATAATGTTGTAGATGAGTATTTGATAGACTTGGTTTAATGTTACGGCCAGGCTGTATTAGAAATCTGAAAAAAAAAAGTCTGAAGATGACAGGTTAATTCACTAGAAAGGGAAAAATTTCTCAACAGACTCACTTTACAGGAATGTTAAACTTAAAATCCTCCCCCCTCCCATCCTCTATTAAAAAAACAGGTTAGGAGCCTTGTAAGCTCCTTCAGCTTTCTTTCAAACAATCCATTCAAAATGCTTGAGAATTTTTAGGAAAAAAGAGATAGTGTTTGAATACATATTTCAATCTGAATATGCAGATTGTGTTCTCAGTTCTGTCACAGATCCTGCATGACTTTCAAAAGGTTCTTGCCCTTAGGGTTTGTCTTCCTCATCTAAAAAGCAACAGATTTCACCTCCATCATGAGCAATTGATTCCCCTCATGTTTGTAAAGCATTTTAAGTTTTTGCCCTATCTTGTTTTCCAAAAATGACCTTTGTACTGACTCATGAAAAAACATCAAATTCGATGAGGCTAAAAGCAAATTGTCAACCCTAAAGCTAAGCTTCCCATAAGTTAAAGAACAGTATCAAATATCTTTGCTCAAGTATGGATGAGGAAAAATAATTTAAAATCCTATGTCAAATGTAGATTATCTATAATGTGCAATCCTAAAGGTTTTTTTTTTGTATCGAAGAAGATGAACGCAGGAATGTCATTGCAGTTTAGAAATTCAAAATGTCTTCCAAAATAAAGACAATGCAGCTAAGTCAAACCAGACAGGTATAATATGGTCCATATTAGACATCATTGCCAAGCAAAAGGTCTTCTAGTCTTCTGTTAGTCTGACACAACTAAACAACAACTGCACATTAATGCTGCATCAAGTTCTATCCACATATTTGTTCTGCATCATAACCTCCAGAAAAAAAAACCAACACACTGGCCAGTTAGTAAGAAAGATTGCTTTTCAAACCACAGTTTTCCCTTTGGTCTTGCAGGTGTGGCAACTGTGCTAATATAAAGGTATACAGGAAGAAAATCTTGAATCTTAATATTCATGCACAAAATTTATGCTAGAAATATATCTGCAGACGTAAAAACCATTCCAGACTTAAATTTTTGTTTAGGTAGCTGCTGTTCTGTAATTATTCCAGTGTCTTACAAACTTTATTCAAGGTAGATTAAAGAGTGTTTTTGCTAAATCTTCCTGCCAAATGAATTTCACCATTTGGGAAGTTAGAAACCCATCCTTAAGAGTTTCCTTTAACTACAGATTATTAATAAGGCAATTTATTATTTAAGAAATATTAGAAGATCATAGAAGAGATATTTGCCTTGACCATCTGTTATGCATCAAAGTATCCTGTCTAGATATGAGTATCGGTATAAATTGCATTTACACATATTTTCCTAATGAACAAAGGTCTCAAATAAAAATAAAATTTGGTGCAGCACCCCAAAATCATAGAAAGTACCTGATGGAGACACAGGGGCAGTATCTTTGAATCCATCTGCTCAACCTCTTCACGGAGCAAAGAGAAAAGAGACTGCAATGTTTGCTTTTGGTCTTTTGGATGAAAGCTTTCCTTTGTTTCAACAGCACTTTCAGCCTGCACAAAATCTGTATCTGTATTAAGAGCATTTTCCTCCTGGATTGTTGAGGCTCCCACTGTAGAAATGCCTTAAAAAAGGACAAGTACTTAGGTTAGGATTCAAAAAAACATACATTGAGTTGCTTTTTTAGGAAATTTCACTATGAGTGTTATGAATAAAAACGTAGTAAGTTAAACAACATTGCTGCTTAACTAAATGCTGGCCTTGGCAAAATCAGTTGTGACAGGTCTGTCTCACTGTCAGCTCACCTACTCCACACAACACAGTAACACACATCAGATACATTTGTACACTTCTAAATGGGCCCTTGCTTTCACTTATGGGTAAAAAAAAAAATCAGGACACATAGAAAGTGTTATACAGAGTTCTTAATAAGAGACCAGGATGACCTAGAAGTTCTTAGAATGCAGTTTTGCTCAAAAAGGACAAATAGCAGATAGGTGAGGGCAACATGACTGAGGTTTTCAGTTTGTCTCTTTGCTCCTGCCAAGGATCTCAGACAGGGAGATCTCCTGGGGATGGACAGACAGAAGGGAGGAAGGACAATCCTATGGGTTCCTGTTTTTTAGATGGTAACACAGTGGCTTCTCACAGTGACTGCGGGATCTTAAAGGATAGAAAGAAGCAGATGATGCCAGTGTGGGATTCTGTTGTAGGAGAGAGGTGTCTAAGGGGACTTTCCTACTGAGTGAAAAGGAAGATTCCTCTACACAGCTGGATAGTTTGTTTGAGTGCCCAGGGAAAGAGGCAGTAGTGCTGATCTACGCTGGTAACAATGACACAAGGATGTCTAAACTGAATTTAGATCCCAGAACTTCTTGCTAGACAGAAAACTAAGCTCTCCATGGTACACCTCTGGCAGCTCTTTGTTGCCTGTCTCCAGCTTTATAGAAGTCAAAAAACATCAGGCATTCAGGTGGAGATATGAAAAATAATGTAAAGCATAACAGTACAAGAATATTACAGGGAAAAAAACTTTCTGGATGCAAATCCCACATTTTATTGTTAGAAATGCAAAACTTACGTATTTTGATCATGAATGTGATAGTTTTGAGAAAATGTTAAATGAGATTAAGAAAGAAGTGTAGAGTAGTAGTAGTAACAGCAGCAATGAGAGAAGTCAACTACCCATATACTGATTGGATCAGTCTCTCACAAAGATCAGAGAGCAATAAATTACAGCTTCCTATAACAGTCTTAGGAGCAACGAGAAAAGTACAGCTGCTTCCAACAGTTAATAAACTCATTTTTATTTCTCCATAAAATGTTGAATTTCACACACTTGCATAAGACTGAACATAAAAAGATTCCCACAATTGTTTAAAACAATTTAGAGAATTTGGCCACAGAAATGTGCACAATAAACTTTTAGTAACCTCAAATTATAATGAGTAATGTTCCCCAATCAGCATTTTCTGAAATCATGTTATCATTTGAAAGATGGACAGCTGAGGGCACTACTTTAAGTATCGTTGTGTCCTCAGCTTGGGCACTCTGTTTCAGACCCCTTTGTTTTCATCACCTCTGAAACCCAATAATGATGATTCAGTTTAAGATTTGGGACCTAAGAAAGGCATTAGCTTGTCCATGGAACGCTCCACCATTTTAGTTTTGATTATTTTAAACTCATTATTTAGTAAACTGTCCAAGTTAGGACTACTAATAATCTCTGTGGGTGGTTATTTTCACAGGGCTTACTGCCAGAAAAAATATGGGTGTAACTTAACATTGCTTTTTCAAAATTAATGCACATGTCTGATCTTCCGGTATTTATTTGGGTTTCCTGTGGGCCAAAAGCAACAAGAGACACAACTGGATGCAAGATACAAACCAGGAAATACTTCTAGAGATGGAATTAAGGCTGCCTTTAAAAATACAGCTTCCTGTTTAGCACATTATCATGAAACCAGAAAAGAGGGTCCTCGTGTTCTGGCAAACCTTTTCTCTCAGAAAAACAAAGAAAGAAACCAAATGTCACTTCAAGCTGCACTTTTTAAAGCAGTTAATAATCACCTGTCATATCAGAACATTAACGTTGACTGCAACATGCTCAATAGCAACTCTCATGAAAACCCTAATTTTAATGTTTTCATGATACTGTTGCTAACACACAGTTCATAAACTGCATTATTATTTGTTCATTATTATTTGTACATATGGTTGAGCTGTCACTCAAATCCTGCCCTCAAATTTCTTCCCTAATTTTGAAAGTGAGGCTTTACAGTTATGTGGGCTAATTCTAACTTGTTTGATTTTCAACGCAAGACAATACTTGTGCCTTAGTAGCACTACAACAAAGAATTTTTGTTGTAACACTTAGTAATGCTATTTCACCATAAAGATGTGATGGGCTAGGATCCCTATTTATTTTTTTCCCCCATTCTTGAAAACAGCACTCTACTTTTTCCAGGAATCAATCAATCTTACTGTCCAAAGCAGATAGATATCTTACATATATTTCTGTTTTTTTAATAAGGAAGGATTATTTTTTTCACTTTATAAAGCACTGATATTTACTACACCCCAGAATGGAACCAAAGCCTTTATGAAAATGTCTGCAAAAAGACACAGAAGTCATCAGTCAGTGGCCAGAGCACTCAGCAGGTCCATGGCAAAGAGCCATGTTCAAGTTTTTGCTCTGCCAGACTCACAAATGTTTCAACTGACCCCTTCTACGCCCAGTTGGGTGTGGCAATGTTTCCTAAGACATGGACAGAAGCAAACTTTCTCTCAATTTCCCCAACAGCTCACAGAAGCAGCCCCATGTTTGCCTAGAAGAGATCAAATGCTGACACACTTTTTGAATAAAACCCCACATTTTTTCAGTATGCCTCAGGTTTTTCTCTTTTTCAGTACTGCAAGTATATGAAATTGGGATGTTCTTTGTTACCTGCCTGAGGATGAATCCAAGGTGCAAGTATGAGTGATTTGCTATCAAAATAAAATCATGGATGTTGCCTTCTGTTTTTTATAGGAATTTGAATTTTCATATTCAGTAGCACTGGCTTAAGTCACCAGTAACAGCAGTTTCTAGTACAGAAAACATATGGCAATTTCTTTTTTTAAACATTCTTTGGTACCCAATACAGAAAGCTGTTTCAGACTGATTCATTCAAGAACTACTGAGGAAAAAGGAAAAAAGACCAGCAAGTATTTAAAAACTAGTCATTTTTAAGAGAAGAGATTTTGAGAGAAAAGTTTGGTAGTAAAGATACAACTTAACTGAGCAAGCTCAAAATCTTGTTTGGTTTGGTACATAACCCTAAACTAAATAACATTATTTGAACTATCATGTAATTTGACTATCTTATATTAATATATTTTATTTCCCTCAACACCAATTCCAAACACTTCCTTCCTTCCTCCACCTTCAAGCTGCTGCAAGAAATAAGTGGAATAATTTACAGAAAAAGCATATGCTGCAGAATTTAATTTGGGGAAAAAAAGATTGAGTGCAGGTTACCACGTTAAGGAAACATATAATGATTTGACAATATTCATCTTTTGAAAAAAGATGAACTTATTTTCAGAGAATATGGATAACCTGAAGTCCATTTTTACAAAAATGTATCGGAACAGATTAAACTTGATGAATCACTATCTCTACCACACTAAAGTTAGTACAACTCTTTACAAGGAATAACATTATGAATAATCACCAAAGTTTAAATTCTTCAGTTAAATACATGTGCATGTATTCTTTGGTCACCAGTCCTTCCATACCAGATACAATCATAGTACATTCAAAATTTTGGTGAGTATACAGAAAGAATATGAGAAAAAATTGGGATCTAGGAGCTATAGACTTGTCCATCCCCTCTCAATTTCCTACAGCAACATGAGGGCTAAAAGGAGGTGCTTCTTCAAACAATAAATAGATTAAATCCTAGAACTGCTTACTCCAGGACACTGAAAGAGATGCAAAAAGCAACTGTAAGTCAGGTGACAAATCTACTCTAAGGTATTACAGTTTGTCAATTTCCACTTGGAGAAGTCCTGAGATTGCTGCAGATGGGGAGCAGAACATGCAAACAAATCACTACAAGTTTGCCTTGTCCTTGTACTCTCACCTACAAATGCTCTGCTGGCCCCTGTCAGGGGAAGAATATTGAATCAGAAGGCTCTTCAACCAAGTACAGCGACTGTTAAACTTGCATTTCAGTCTACTGATAGGAGAAGCTAGGATAATTTTAGCTTCAACAGATCCCAAACATATACAGACTGATAATAACCCAACTTATGACTCTTTATTCTTCACAAACAACTATTTAGAGGGTTTCAGACACATTGCAAGTGCTAGTACTTGTTCTTTCTTTTAAAGTAAAAACATCTTGAGAAAAATAGATTAGCTTCTCTGACAATCACCAATATTGTGCTGAGCAAGTCACAAGTAAACAAAGATGACTAAAATGTAATTTTCTACATAAATTGCTTTAATGACTAGCAAGAAGAGGAATATGAACAATGTGCTTTTGAAGTCAAATGTCATCTTTTCTAGAATGGTAACATTTAACAGCAATCACAACAGGTGTGCTTACAGAGAAAAAGATTCATAAATCTCTTCCTTAGTTATGAGTCAAAGTAACTCATCCATGATTTCTCAATAGTTGAAAATATTTTTTCATAAAAATCACAACAATACACGCCATGAGAGTATTTAGTTTGATATTCCAGCTTGCTTGTGTGATGCTCCCACTGTCACCCACTCAGGAATCTTCCTATCTAGTTTGATTATTCTGTCCTTTAACTCTGAGTTGGTCCAAGGAGAAGAAAGCTAGTTTGGACCTTTACGTAGAGGGTGCAATGAGATATTCAGGGATCATTTAAAATAGCTGGTGCTGGAAATTAAATGGAAGACTGCCACTAAAATAATGACATTTGCAACATCAAGAAATTGTGACAGAGTTAAGTGCATTCTGTGAAAACAGAAGAAACATCATGTGAGAGTATTGAAAAAATTACTAAATGTATATTAGGCCATAAACAATGGGAGATACAATTTAATTTTGTATTCTGATCTTCCTCTCTAACAGAGTTCTTTACTAATAAAGTAACAAGAGTTTAGTAATAAGAATTCAACAAAACTCTAAAGAGTTTTGCAGACAGGATGTTCTCTTGTATGGTTTTCTACATTGCCAGGTTTTTCCATGAAATTTTCTATATTTTCAGGATTCTAATTTTTGTCTTAAAATTCAATCTACTATGGACAGCTCATTTTGCAGTATTTCTGTATCCGTTCATTCAACAAGAATACAAGCTAATGGGGAAAGAATATGAGTCAAGTTTAATTTCTAGTGTTTAGGTGAGATTTTTCCTTTTCTTCCTCTTATTGTGCTTCAGATACCTATGTCAACATGTATGTGTAACTTTTCATCAACTTGCTTTTTGTTATTCCCATCATACAGATGACTGGTTCTTAATTAATTCTGCCAATCTCATTTGAATTATTTTATTCTGTTATTAAAACTTAAATCTACAGGTGAAATAATCTACTTATTAAGTGCTGAAGATAGTTATTGAGAAATCATTCTCCCTGTAATGGCAGATTTCAGAATGCTCTTATCTCTACTAGAAAATATAATTCTTCTTTTCAGATTTTGCCTATTTGTACAAGATATGGAATGCAAGGCTTCCTTCCTTTCCTGTCTTTACCTATTCTATAATCCCTTAAAATAATAACCAGTTTGATGACTAGGTCACAAAATACTTTCCATTTAGGAGGAAAATTGTATTTTAAAATTATTTAGTTTAAAATGCATGGAAAAAAGCACACATGAATCAGCAGTTCTTTCAAAGAAACCTGTGGATGAAACATACTGATTTTAATTAATATATACAGCACTATGACACATAAGCTTTGGAATGTATGGCAAAAACCTAACATAACACATTCTGTTACACTAAATCCTACTCCTTCAAAAAGGGAAGGAGGATTTCAAATAAGAACATGCAATAAACATTATATTTTCCTTATCCAATTCACATCCAAAATATCTAAAGAAAAAGAAACTTTAAAAATTGATAGGAACACATTTTTAAACAGTTTGTTACTCAAAAAACACAACCTAGTTCTATCCGGAAAGCTTTGAAAAATGTATGTAAATGTTACAACAGCAGGGCAAGATCAAGCTATTTGGTACTCATAGCCAGATTTCAAATGTTGACATGGGATCAGGACACCAAAATGTTGCACTCGACCATGATGTTCAAATGAGCAAAACCCTAATGCCAGAATTTCTGTCCATTCTGATTTGGATACCAGCCCAGTTTCCATACTGACACAGTGTACCTCCCTCTACTCCCGTTTACTTGGTGTGCCACATTTGTTACATAGCCACTGTTTAAAATACAGAAGGTGAAAACATGTAGAGTTGAATCTGATTGAAGACTAGTAGCAGTTCTGGGAAAAAAATGTAAAACAAACCAAAACCCACCAAACCTTTAGTGAAATGCTAAAAATAATTAGTACAACATCTAAAATATATTTCTTATTAGCTCACAGATTTAAACTACAGTGTAACTTCTGAAATAAACAGAACAAAAGAATTTTAAATTAAGTACCTTTAGATTTTTTATTGGAGCTTCTTTTGCTTCTTGGACTTCTTTTTCCACCTGGCTGTTTTTCTGCGACAGGCTTTTCCTCCAGCTGGGGGTCCATATGGACATTTACAGATCTTCTCTCAGTCTCACTTTCCTTGCAGCTTGGGATCCAGTCTCCACTGTCCATATTCTCATTATTATTGATGTTATCCTGTTCACCTTTATCCTGTCGTCCCATAGCAATGCTACTACTGGTCAGAACTTCATTCCCATCACTGTCAAGTTGATTTTCATTTTCATCAGCTGAAGGAATCAAATGAGATGCCAAACATTCTACCCTGTAGTTAGTAGGAAGACTGTCCTTTGAGTCTATTTGCAGATCATTTGGTGGAAAGTCTCTGTCATCCATTAGAGCGTTACTTGTTGAACCACTTAATCTCCCCCCAGATATTTTTAGACCTAAAATATAAAATGGAATGAATCATTTACAATTGGTATAGTACAACAGATAAATAATGTCAGCCAGTGCCAGCCAACAAAGACTCACATTAGCCAAGTGACACAGCTTAAAAATAAGGGGAATTTTCTTTCATTCACTGACTCATTTAAAGTCTTAGTGTGGGGGATGTTTACATACAAAAAACCCTATAAAGTTGTATTCTTATCCAATTATAACTGTTCTAGTTACCTGAGCAAAAAGACAGCTGATCTTTACAACAGTGCTCCTGTTGTTACAGCTGAGGTAATGAGAAAAACAAAAAGATAAACAGAAGCCACCTCACGTCCCCCTTCCCCCCCTCCTTTAAATCCATGGCTAAAACAAAAGCATTCTTGTCACATAAGATCATAGTTTGCCTGAAATAAAAATAAACCAGGGAGGAATAAAAGTAGAACAACTTTTAATTCTGTCAGTGATGGTATCAGATCAAACTTGCAGATAGATAAACTGTGTTATCAGAATTAGATGGAAGTAGAACTTGTTTATTGCCTCAATTGTCACATTATTTTCAAGAAAACATTCAACATGTGTTCAGTATACACAGAAGCAGATGGTTTGTTGATAAAAAAACCAAAACCCCCCACCTACTCTCAGCAGGAGTCAATTTTCCCTTTTTGTGAAGGTGCAACTCCAATCAATGCTGCAATTAGACACATTCGCAGGAACAAAAAAAGACTAACTTAGCAGAAGACCTACATGTTACAGGAGCATTGTTGTATCAGTTCCTATCTTTAGCCTTTAGAAGCACGGCAATACTGCTGTTTAATTTAGCAACCATACACCCGAAATACAGCTCCATTATGTACATCTCACTAGATTTAGCTCACGTTTTAAACAGTGAAGCCAAGAACCAGCAAGCACTCTTGTATTATAGAAGAGCTCAGGTAAACCTCCTACAGCACGTTCCTATACTTTCCTTTAAATGAAAGTACATTCTGGGATACCTGTTTTCACCAGGCTTTCTTAACTCCTGGCATATACAAGTTGAGTAAATGAAATACAAACTTGGTAAATTTACAAGATACTCCTTCATTGTACTTGCTAGAAGAATTAAGTTGCAGAAAAATGGAAAAAATTTCCAAAGAATAAGTAAGCTTTCCTTCATACATAGAAACATATTTCTAACAAAGATTAATAAAGTGATTTTCCCCAAATTATTCCTTCATAAACTTCATTGTTGCTAAAAGGACTGAGGAAAAAAAAAACAAAGAAAGGAAAAAGAAAACATCACTGCTATTTAGGCACAAGAAGAAGGATTTAGGGAGCTACAGGCTGCTCTGCCTCACCTCAGTCCTTGGAAGGTCTTACAGTAAGTTAGCCCAGAAAGCATTTTCAAACCATCTGAAGGATAGGTGGTCATCAAGTGCAGTCAGCATGGATTTATGATGGGTAAGTTGTGCTTCTACAAAACACTGACTTGCTTGGCAGAAGAAGGTGGAATAATGGATGTGATTTACTGTGACTGGCTTTTGACACTGTCTCCAACAACATGCTCACAAACAAGCACACAAAGTACAGGCCTGGTTAAATAGATGGTGAGGAGCTCCAGAGAAGCACACAGAGAGCAACAAGCCACCAGCAGCTGGGTAATACAAAAGCAAAAGCCAGCACCACCCAGGACAATTCCATCTCTGCTTCCAACCTGAAGAACTGGCTAACCACTTCCAGCCATACCAGTCTAACGAAAACGACTGCCTACCCTAAAACACATAAGCAGCACCAGGGAAGGTCAGACTGGACATTAGGAAGCATTTCTTTAGTAAGGGTGTGGTCAAACACTGGAACAGGCTCCCTAGAGAGGGGTCAATGCCCCAACATCTAAGAGGCATTTGGACAATGCTCTTTGCAACACACTTTAACTTTTGGTCAGCCCCGAGCTGCTCAGGCAGTTGGACAAGGTGATAAAAGTAGGTCCCTTCCCATGGAAATATTCTATCCTAGTCTAGAAAAAATATGAATTGTACATAGAGATGAAAGTTGCATTTTCCTTTGGCAGCCACATTAGTTGATAATTGGTTTTCCTTGAGCGCCAGAAAGACAAAGGGAACTCTAGAGGAGATACTGAGGACTTATCTGGAAAACGCATCTGTTCACTAGAAGGATGCTCCTTAATCAAGCAATTTTCTCTCAAAGAGAATTAAACACAAAATTACAGGTTAAGAGGAGGACAGAATTTTAATCAGAGCAGAAAGAATCAGAACTAGATATTATTAGACATCCATACTACAGTTATGCTGATTTATTGATACCTGTTCTAGAGCACTAAAAAAATAATCCCAAACAGTATTATATTTGAAAGGTTCACATTTTAGTCTTTCTGTCACATGAAGTAATAACTCCTGCTGCTTTCCCCAGCTCATAGATCAAATGATGCATCAAAAGAGATTGAAGTAAATTGCCCAAATCCAATGAGGAATTAGTTTTATCAGTGATAATTAAAAAAACAGAATGTCCTACCACCACCGTCTTACTTCTATCCGTAGAAAACAGTTTATCCTTTCAACAGCCAGCAAAGGGAAAGAGAAACACACATGCATTTGAACAAAGTGTTTCCTATTTGATTGCGAAAAATGAGAAAAGATGCTTTTGAGAAGTGATATTTGCTGTAGAGGAAGCTGACATTCTGATGGAAAATGTTAACTCACTTCCTTTGAACATTTGGCTGAAGCGATAGTCCCTCTGTAGCTGAGAAGCTGGAAAGCACAACATTTCTTGGTCTATTGCTTGAAACTCAGTATTTTTCCAAATAAAAGTAGCCCTGAAAATCTATTCCTTTCTACAACCCTTAGGACTCCTTAGAGAATGAAAACCCAAAAACAGCTAGTTCAAGGAATTTAGAACACTCTTGCCCTTGATCTTTTAAAAGTATTTCCCCTCCCACCCAGATGAAATTTTTTATCTTCTTGATTTTCAATGCTGCTATTTGCAATTCCTCTTGAGTTTACCAAGTCACTAGGCAGGTATCAAAGTGAATCTAAATCCTGTGAGAATGAACTTTAGCTCTGTCTAAAAACAAAAGTAGAAACTCTTATTTATAAACAAAAATGAAATTAAAGTCCCTTGTGATTTAAAGTATATTTAAAAGACCATTAACATGCTGTTCCTGTATTTACTGTTTTGCCACAGAAATGAATTGTAAACACAAACAAACATAAAAAACAAAATGTTTGTTTTGTTTCTTCATAGGTCCATTTTTCCTCCCTTCACTGGTTGCCCAAAATTGAAATAAAAGCAACGCTGAGTAGAACTGTGTTGACCTTTGTTAAAGGTGTTTGTTACTTGTTATTTGATGAATAAAAGTGCTTCAGTTGCCACACAGATTCATACAATTGGGACATGTAATCATGGTGATTATAGCACAAATAAAAAATAAAATGGAAAATACTTGTCCAGTGGCTAAAAGAAAACGTCTGTATTGAAAAAATTACTTGTATGTTTGTTTGCTTTAGGACAAACAGTAGAGAAATTGCTTCAATTTTACAAGGCCCACGCTCGTCAGTGCTCCCTTTCATGTACTTCATACAACTTAATATAATTTTGATAACTTTTTCAGTTGCTCACTTTTTTCCATCTATCTATGGAAACATAACCTTAAATATAGCTGTTTGGGAAAAAAAAAAGTAGTAAGAAATGGGACCACTCCTGACCTGTCATGGCTAAAATTTGAAGAGGGCATTAAAACCAAACAAAAATCACAAACACTACCAGGCCCCTTAACCTTTCATACTAACTCAGCTCCTTTATCCTGAACAGTTGGTGGGCTCTTTGAATGTTTACTGAACATAGAGTGTAGTATTTAATTTACTGATCTTGGATGTATCTTACAGAAAAATCCAGGTCATAACGTTGTTTCTTCTGAGATTCAAAAAGTTTACAGTTAACTGATTTTTTATTCCATTTGATTGGCTTCATATAGCTTTTCTGCCAAAGACACTATTTCCCTCCCTCATTCTCATGCCATTTATTTTTCTGTGTTAATTGAAGAACAAATTTAATATTTTAATTCTTTGAAAGTCAGCTTCCCCACTATATCACCAACACTGCTCTATTCAAAATGAATGAGCATTTCAGATTGGTTTCCAGTGTTGCTTCTATGCAATATTTTCATTAACTTTGATGATAAATGACAACAGCAGTATAGTCTGCAGTTAGAAGCAGTTATAAGCATTTTTGAGGATTTAATTCAAAATTAATTGTAGCAATAAGTGCTCCAAAAGGAATAACATAAAATTCACTAACACAGACTATCTGCAAACTTTTGGAATAAATAAGCACATCTATCTGAAATAGGAATTAACCAGTCATTTTGTTATGATGAAGAGCATCTCAAAGAGATACCAGACACAAAACTGACCATGAGTCCAAGCTTTCTTTTTCTCCTGAGATATATACAGCAAGTATACCATGCATAAGAGAATTCATTATGTTCTACTAGGCACTATTCAATTACAATCATGGGGAGTTTTTTGTGTACCATATACGCAGAAGAAGATGCACACAAGAGAACCTGGATCCCAGCAAGAGAAGAGTTTTAGAGAGGAAGGGTCAGCACTTCATCTGGCAATAGCAATTCAGTCTAGAAAAGGTCTCTATATAAACAACCAAACAGGCTGTCTAGAGATGTGGAATCCCCATCATTTTAAAGGAGAAATCCAGCAAGTCTCAGGTTTAAGGACAGGTAAAAAATAGCCACTAAGTAGTATTAAAGGAATTTGGTTTTCTTTATTGTTGTAGGGGTTTCAGTATCTTCCCCCACCCAAAACAAACCAAAAACCAAAAATCCAAAATTTATTCCATGAAAATGAAGTTTTAAAAATCATTATGTTTACAGAGTTGGTGCTTCTACCATTAGAACAAAAAGAGGAAAACTGCAGAAACACTAAAATTTAAAGAATAGCTAAACGTAATCCATATATTTCTTAAGAATTAATCTGTTGATCTTTCTGATAGCTGGTGTAAAGATACTATCATTTAAATATTCTCTTGTGATGCATCTCTTTTCATATTGATAAATAATCTTCTACAAATTAATAAAAAACAATGTGAAAACGATCACTGCCCATTAACATCCACATAGAAGGAAAAAGGTTGACCCCATTCTATGAACATTAATACCAAAATTAAGATTCAGTGATGGGGGAGAAACTCTAAATGACTCAGTATCTACATGACTCTATGTAAAAACTACATACAACATAGCATTATGAGTTCATTAGCTTGCAAGAAAAAGGACAATGTCTACTATGCTGTTACAGGAGCCAATAAACAAAGAGCACATATGTTCTTTAGAGAAGTGCAAATGCAACTTCTCTACAACAGTTTGCTTTTTCATCTAATGTGGAAGCCAAGATACACCTACAGAAGCCTGGAATATTATCACCAGAGTGCCCTTGCCTCACCACAACAAGAAAAGTCCAAGTTGCTGAAGATATGCTTGACCAGCACAGAATTTGCTACAGAAAGAAATAGCAGCAGACAAAGGTGATAGGCAATTCATGTTCCTGTGATCATCTCACAAAGCCAGACCAATTCCAGCTAACAGAATTCTGCTCTGCATTGTGTTTTATGTTAAACATAATAGTTGGAATGCTGCTGTTTCTAAAGGAAGGGAAAAAAAGATATTCATATGTATGCTTCCATTATCCAACCTGACACCTCTGCAGAAAAACACACCCCATGCTGTTGTGCTGTCTTATAGCATGGACTCACTGGAAGTTTATCACTTCAAAAGACAGACTGATGTACAACCCTTTTACTGGGCAGCCTCACCATGAGAGAATCTCATTAATGTCCTCCTGTTCAGTTTGCCCTGCTTGGCTTGGGAAAAAAACATACTAGGGGTAAAAATATCTTTCTACGTGCTTTCTTCTTCTGTGTCAGATACACAGATTAAGAGGTCTATTTTTTCAAATGCATTAAGTCTGCTTTCCTTCAAGAAGTATTCAGATACCAGGGTGGTTTATCTAATTTCATTGAATTTACAAAAATGTCTGAGCACGAACACTTCGGTGGTTTTGTACTTTCTGACACTGAAGTGACATTTCTCAAGTGGCAGTGGCATTTAAAGGCACAACGATCTTCACATCTATAAACAGCAGGAATAGTGAGGTTTAAAGAGGAAGTTTCACATGCTATTTTCAACTTCTAAGCTTCCTAGTCATACTGCTTATTCACAGTTTTAATAAACAATGATAAACATACTGCCAGGCATACTCTACTATTCCACATTTAACATTACTTAAAAAATACGTTTCAGTCATGTAGCCAAATACAAGAGGTTTGTGTGGAAACAAATAGTAGCTTTTAGTAGAACATATGACAGTTCTCAAAAATTTCACACAAACAACCTCTTTGTCAGCACTCAAAACACACAATGATGAGTCCCCCAAGTGTTTGAAAAATTTTGGGTTTCAAGCTTCACTAGAACAAATTTGACTAAAGTTACAAGAACAAAAAGCAACCTCACCATTTGATGTGTTCAATTTTTTTTTTCTTGTCTGCAACAAAACACCAGAACATGTCTTGGGTAGAGAGATGGTAGAAGAGTCAGTAGACCAAACTGCTTTAGGAGAATGGAGAACTCTCATCACTGCAGCTCTTTTATAAACAGTCTAGACAAATGCTATTCAGGAATAACCTATGAGTAACTGCTCTTGCCTTGGGATGCAGGAACCTCCTTTTAAGTCTTCTGAAAAGTAGTAATTTGCCTTTTTTGATTTTTAAATTTTCTTTCTAATTGAAGAACTCTACGATTTTTGTTACACTTCAGAACATGCGCACAAGTTTGATTACAAAGCATAACAAAAATGAAAAGCTTCCTACTAGACAAATTTATGCATATTTTCTAGGATAGGTACTTTCTCCTTACAGAAAAAAAAAACCCAAAAAAAAGTCCTGCAAATCCACAGACTGTATTTATGAGAATTAACCAGCTCAACTCACTCTTATCCAAATCTTTACTTTCCAAGGACCTGAGAAAGCTGTTGGATCCTACCATCTCATAAGAGGTTGCGAAAAAACATACAATATAAAATCTCTCGTGATCTCAGGCAACAATTTTAAACATATACAAAAAAGCAGAAATGACAGAAAAGATCCCTTGAAATCCAAAGAAGAATGAGGCAATTCTTCTCAGTTGCCCAACTGAAGAAAGAAGAATGTTCAAGACTTTCTGAGAATTACATTTCATAGTAAGACTGAAGTCCATAATTTTTTATATGGATGAGGGACAAGCAAGTTTTATAGCCCTCATCAACACACTGGAAGTTAGTATTAAAAAATATTCAGTGAGGTCCTAAATCATATCAAGGCCAGAAGCAACCACAAGTAGAATAGAAAGCTGTCCATAAGAGTTATGAAACAATTCTTTTCCATAAGTATTACATACTTGCAGTCCCTCTGTTATCAAGCCTGCAGGTCCAACCAGAAGGTTAATTAAGAATAGAGCTAATTGTTAGTGCTTTAATAATTGTCACCATTAGAAAATCAGAATACCCAGCAGCTTTACTAAAGTCTTGCACCTATTTGCCTTTTATTTCCAAAAGGAAGAATGGTCTAGTTTCGACATTATTCAGTGTCAGATACAAATGAATGAGATCAAATCCCTTCTGTGCTCTGAACCTCCTCCATGAAGTCATCACACTGTTATATCATCTGTATTGCACTTCTCAACCACAAAGTCCTGATATACCTCACAGGGATGTAGCAAAGATTAATACAATGAGAGATTATGAAATAAATATTTCATACAAGGACTGTAAGGAGGTACAATACATTTAATCTGGCCTTTTTTCTTCTTTCTTCTTTTGGCCCTTAAATGCATGAGCAAGAACTTAATCATGTATGAGCTGTAAGAGATCTATGTGAAGCAATTCACAACCCCCAAAAAATTAATCACTGGTGTAACTGGACTGAAGTTAATGAAGCTGCAACTACTTAACCCCAGTGGTGAATTTAGCCTTGAGTGCTGTTTCAACTCTCCCCCTTTCAACAGGAAGTTATTATGGTAAATTCATTTTGGCTCTAATTGTGTAAACAGATATTGGCTATATGAGCTGTCTCTAACAATTTACACATACTTTTGACTAATAGATCTTAGAGAGGTTTTCTGAAGCACACAGTTACCAGTTTCTCCTTACAGAATTTGAATGCTTGCAAAACTTGAGCCTCTAAACAGAGATCTAATTTGTTTCAGATCAGCTTTTCAAAAAACTATGATCAAGGTCGCTTTAAGTTGTTTCTATTTAAAAAAGGTCTTTCCATTAAAAAATCCCCACTATCACAAACATTAGCAAAAACTCAGTACTGTAAAGTGGTAAAAACTAATCTCACTTAAAAACCAAAGGGAGATTGTTTCAATGATTCCATGATAGAAGAAGTTTAACAGCCCATAGAAAAACTGAATGACTATTACTTCTCCTTATGTTAATGATGTTATATTACAATATTAACATAGCAGACTTCAACAGTCTTCCAGGAGAAAAAGAGAAATCCAGGTAAGAAACTAAGCAGCTCCCAAAACAACATTTGGATAAAGAGTAATTTTATATGCCAATTCTTGCTAAGATCAAGTCTTCCTAGGATCAAATGTGTAAGCTCTGCATGGTGTAAGTCACTTTACAAAATAAAGACATGAGTCAGTGAAAATGCCAAAATATTGCTGAACAACTGACAAATGTGTAATTTCAGGACAAGATGCACCTTAATTTGTTTATTTTGCCAACTGTAGAACTGTAAAAACAGAATGAACAACACCTGAACTGTAACCCAGGTCCAGATGAAATGTTGGTATGAAGTGATAAGATCCTCATGCCCTCACTCAGAGGCTAAAAGCACACAAAATTCCAAGTTATAACCATTAAGAAAGAACCTCCAAAATGTACATTATGAATTTCCACATTATTTCAGTAACATATTCATCAAGTGAACTTAAAAATCTTCTAACATGTTCATTTTACCAAGATAAAATAACTACCACAATTAGTTTTAGGTTCTTTTTTTTTTAAAGCTATTCTGAATTAATCTGAACTTGCCTTCCAGTGTAACATCAATGCTCCAAACAAAAAACCCAAGAAAATCATTGGCATGGACAGAGAAAAGCAGTGCTAAAGCTCACATTCTAAGGCCACACATTAGCAATTCACTTGGGACAGGTGGAGCAGCGTAATGGAACAGCAGTGGAAAAAACTTCACACTCATGCTAAGCAGCTCTGTTCCTAAAAAGCAAGCACACAACACAGCAAAATTTGTCTACGGGAATCACTGGCACTAGCAGCGTTTCACTTTTTTTATCAGTTAGCCAGACAGTTTCAAAGACATCACAGTTATATTGTAAGTAGATTAATAAGAAAAAAACAAGTAAAAAAATCTTTGGTGTGACAGGCTCTCGAACAAGGCAACATTTCTAAAGCCTTCTGGATAAAGACTTATGATGAGATAGACACAAACACATGCTGAGTGAATTTAAGTCAGTAGAACATGCTCACCAGAATTCAACGAAGAGAAATTCTGAGAGAAATAAACAGAAAAAGCATCTATTGAGTGTTTTCGCTCCTCCCCACAAAGGTTTAATAGAGCTTTTTTTTTTTGCATGCACACAAAAAATATTTGCAGTAAATTTAGTGCTGATGAAAGATGCCAGATTGATAGCCCTAGGGACTGAGATTCTCTGTACACACAGACAAAGTACAGAGTGAGAAATTTGTAACCCTGCCAAAATGCCTTATAATACACAGCTTACGCAACCATCTTCACACTACAAAACCCTTCACCCTTCCACTGAAAATGTAAAAAATATTGCTTAGTGTTCAGTAGAAGGGAAATAAAACATGGACACTGTTGTTAGCATCAACAGGGACAGAATTCAAGGCACCAGATAATTTTTAAAATGTTTACTTTTGTTCTGAATGGTTCTTTTGTCAGCTGTGAACTTTGCTGCAGTGTTTGTAAGGCTGCAAAGTCAATCTGCACCTGGTATGAAAAAGCTTTCCTATTAAACACCATGGTATTACATAAGAAAAATAGCAAAGGAGTGGTTTAACTTTTTTATTCAAATAAGCTTATTCTAGCATACAGGACTTCACACCTAGTGCTCAGAAACTATCTCAAAGGAGAACTGACTTGATAGTTTCACTTAATTGGTACCTAGGCAGTCACTCTCCAGTGATCTGCACAATTGATCTAACAGACTTTTAATGGACAGCAACTCCCTATTAATCAGGTTTTCAGTGCTGGGCTGGAATCTACATTGTCACATGGAGCAGGCGAGCGTCCAAGGAACCCGGGATTCTAATTTCCCTTGCTACTAATAGCTTGGCCAAACTGCAAAAATCCCCCCACTCCCTAGCCACTGTCCCCCATCCAAATGTCAAGCCATTTTTAATTGTCAACAGAGGACATGGAGGAAAGCAGTTAAGTTAAGGTTTATAGACCGTAACAGCTCTAAACACAAAAATGCCTGACGTCCTTATAAAGGCAGACTTCTGCTCCAAAGGAAGATGTCCAACACAACCCACAGGCTGCAAACTCACTGGATCTCAAACCAGATTGTGGCATAGGATTAAATGTTACTTTAGTTCTTGGGAGATTTCCTTTGTGCACATATGGGCTAGGAGCGGGGGACAGCAATGGCAAGAAAATATGACAAAAGAATGAGGTTACTCTCTGATAGATTTTAAAAAGTAACTCTTCCAAGAGACTCTTTTCCTGAGTGTGCAGTGCTTAGAGCACTTTCGAAAAAATCTCTTACCACTCCTTCTACTACTTTCCTTGGTCACCAACCAAGCATTACAACAAAATTATTGAAGTATGCTTAACAAAATAAATGAATTCTGCAGCATCCTGCATCTCAGCAAAGCAGAGACATTCTGTCAAGCATGTAGCAGATTATTTTATTTTCACATTACTGAAGCAAATAGGCTTAAGTGATTCTTTCAGCTCTATTGTAAGAGCTTCTTTCATTTCTGTTGAAAGCTTTTTCTAAAAGTCACATTAGAGGTGGTATTTGATAACATGTAAACCTTTCAAATTTAATCTGTATTCTGAGTCCTTAGAGGAGACTAAGTATCCACTAGGAGGACAAGGAAAAAATACCATCATGCAAATTTCCATTGACATACTCATCAGGTTCTTTTTGTGGAAGATAGAAATTCTGCCAAATTTGTACTTAAAATGAAGCATGGGCACAAGAGTTTGAAAAATTGAGATCAAGATCCAGGTACTTCTGCAATTTTCACTGTTACTTAGACACAATTGCCGATACTTACTATGGCTAAGTGGCTGCAACATAGCAAAATAATAGTAAAAGACTAATGTTATAATATTAACTTGAAAATTAAGCTTTAAATTCAGCCAAATAAAGGTAAATGCAAAAGGTATTTAGAACCATTGAAAAAAAAATCAAATCTCTTTACTATCCTTTTAACCCATACAACAAATGAGCTCTTTTGGTTCAAACATAGAATGGAATCCAATAGAACAGGTAACCCTCTTGATTCCCTCTGATTTATTTCAGGAAACAACAATTAGAAGGAAACAATTCCAGAGCACTCAACAATGCACATAAATTACAAAGGCATAAGGCTGTATGAGGTAAGACTGTAAATTCATATATTTGCATGTGGTGATAGCTGGATTAAACTAGAAAACATATATCACAATCAACCATAATGTAAAAATAACTGTTCAAGTCTCCCTGTGATACACTTCAATATATTAAACAATTTTCTACATTGTAATTTCTAAATAAATTTTAAAAAGTAAAAGACTTACCATTTTCCTATGGTTTCATCAGTTTGTCAAAGATAATGAGCAGGTCATTAAAGAGGTAGTCCTTTATGCATGAAAGACTCAGCATATATCTAGCAGTTCTAGCAGGGGGAAAAAAAATCAAACCATGAGTTTAGCCCATAGAGACATGTGGTTCATCCAGGCAAGTACTAAGCTAACATAAATGAAGTCGTGAAGAAATGTGTATAATTTGTATGAAGACTTGTCAGGGCATTTTGTCATTTGGCTTTTATTAGTAAACACTCCTTTGAATAATCTCAGTTGCTCTGAACAGCCCATTCAAAGATGACCGTAGCACTCCTGAGTCCTCCAACTGACAACAAAAACTTCCAAAATTCATTAATTGAGCTTAAAACTATAGCTAACTTTTCTGTGGCCATAGCTGTCAATAAATTTTGATAAGGAATGCTGAATTAGGACATTACTAGACACTTGCTCTAAGAAAACCAAGTTCTGATTGATGTTCTACAAGTCCTACAAATTACTGAATTATCAGACTAATTAGTAAGAGAGGAAAAAAGCTATTAAAACATAAAGTCCAGTTTAAAAATGGATTGAGGTCTATCCCATCATCCAGCAGGACAATCTGTCCATTTCCCTTAAGGCACAGGGAAAACTATTACAGCACTCAGTATAAAAAAGCTGAGTATTTAAAAATAAACTGCAGAGTTGAAGGACTGCTGCATTTGCTAAGGCATTTTTCTAAATTCAGCCCAGCCGCTCTTCATGCCACATGTAGGTCTCCCCAAAACACAACAACAAAGGCACAATTTTCCATCCCAATTTCTGGTTTTGGGTGATATACCAAACAAAACGACTTTGGCTAGTAAGTAGGGAAGTGTCAATTTCTCAATTCAAGCAGAGAAACAAGATACAAGAAATTAAGCAATTTGCAGGAAATCATACAGAAAGTCTACTTCTGAACCCTTAATTTGAAGACCTGTGATTGCCAGATCTCTCTTGCCTTCTGCACAAATGAGACAGGGAGCAGGGAAACACGTTTGGAAGAATTCTCTCTCCCTTCCCCCATCACACTGCCGCCACTCACCTGCCACTGAGAGGTTTTGGCATAGCATCCCTGAAGGATGAACGCCACTTTGGCAAAACTTGAAAACGTCTTGAAGATGATCTTTAAATTATTTCTCGTTCAGGTACTGGGACGTTGCCGAAAGGACAACGCCACTGCTATCGAAAATGACAGGTTTCGCCTAAACCGTAATTGCAACAAGGTATGGAGTAGAGAGAAGCCGGCAGGGAGCGATGCCGGAGATCGGCCGGAGCAGAATCCTGCACCTGCTGAGAGCGGCAGGGCGACACAAACAACCGAGTCCCGAAGTGACTATTTAGCTGCAGACGCGGAGATCAAAGACTCCCGTGAAACACCCAGGCAAACCTCAAACTAAATACGTAGCTCCTGGGACTCCACCGACACACGGAGCACACACATCGTTCCACGGGCGCCCGCCACAGCGCTGCCCGCCGGCCCGAGCCCCCTCCCGAGCCCCAGCCCTGCCCGAGCTCCGCTCCGGGGGCACCGCGCCGGGGCCGGGAGCCGCGGCACCGCCGCCTGCCCACCCCGGCCCAGCCCGCCCGGCACCGGCTCCTTCCCGCCGCCCGCCCGGCGGCCCTAGCCCGCCCTGGAGCGCCCGGTGGCGGCCGACACAAGCAGAAGGCGGCGGCGGTGCGCGGCACCCGGGAAGCATCGCATCTTCCCTTCCTCCTCACCCTGCGGAGAAGCCGCTGTCAGCTCACCTCAGCTCCGCGGCGGCTCGGGCGGCCGGGACCCGCCAGCCGGCATGGCGTGGAGGCGCGGGGGCTGGAGCTGCCGCAGGCTGCCGGCGGCGCGGGGCGGGCACCATAGAAGGGCGGGCGGCGGGCGGAGCGCCTCCGCCGGCGGAGCGGAAGCGCGCTGGAGAGGCCGGGCACAGGAGGAAGTGACGTCCCGGTTGCCGCGGCGATCACGCACCCGGAGCGGGGAGACGCGGCGCGGGCGGCGCGGCGATGCTGGCGGGCCGGGCCCCGCTGGGCGCCGCGGGCTGCGGCCGCCTCCTGGCCGCGGGGCTGCTGCGGCCGCTGCTCTGCGGGCTGCCGCCGTGCTGGGTGACGGCGGGGCGGCACTACCCGTCCCTGCGGGTAGCGGAGCCGGCGAAGGAGAAGCGGCTGGTGCGTAAGGAGCAGCGGAGCAGCCTCGTGGTCCGCCGCTTCATCGCCTGCCCGCAGCTGGCGCGCACCGTGCGGCGCTGCCTGCAGGGCGGAGCCGGCCCGGGCCCCGGCCCCCAGCCCCTGCTGCTCGAGTTCGCGCCCGGTGAGCTGCCCCAGGCTCCGGCGCGCCCCAGTGACCTTGGGGGGGTCAGTGCGAGCTGCCGCCCTCGGCACCGGCCCTGCCGGCAGCCCGCCCGCTGCGGGAAGGGGCTGGGGCCGTGCCTCTCCCGGGATCTCGGGCGGGGGTGGCAGCTGCGCTGCGGTCCGGGATGTCCCGGCCGGAATCCCGAGCGGGGAATGTCCCAGACCCGCGCCTGGCACCTTCCCGAGACATGTGGGTGCGGGCCCCGGGGTGTGCCTGGGGGCGCATTTATGCAGAGCTTGGGGGATTAGTGAGGGTACAGTCTGGAGGCTTGAGTCACTCGTGTTAAGACTTTCCTGTAGAGTGACCAGAGATGGCATTTTCTGTCAGGTAATGCTGTGGTCTTGTAGGCGAACTTTATGAGTAAAAGCACACCCAGGATTATGGGCTGTGGATGATCCTCTGCAGTTACTTAATGGTTGAGGGTTTTTTTGTTTATATTTCTGCAGAATGTGTTTTAAAGATAATGTCGGTAAGGTTTCACAGTATATTTCAGTTGGCAGAAGAAAAAGTAATAGAAATATTCCAAACGTTATCTCCAGTGCTGTTCAGTATCTAATTGTAATGCTGTGCTCGGTGTAATACAGCGAGAAATCTCGGGCAGGCTGCCTGTAAATCATTTCTCTAACTCTTGTTTTGAGATGTGTTTAACAAACAAAAGCTATCTCCTGTTGAAGGTGATATGTCCCAAGTGTTGTGTTGGGAAAATCACCAAAGGTAATCACTTAGAAACAAAAACGCTATCCTAATTTTTTTTTCTTTATTTTCCTACTCAGGTCCTGGGATTTTGACTCAATCACTGCTTGATGCAGGTTTTAGAGTGGTAGCTCTGGAAAGTAACTCAGATTTTCTTACAGACTTACAGGTATACTTTTGATTCAGTTGCATGTTTCTAAAACAAAATTAAAGGGAAAATGAGAGCTTAAATAGTTGTGTAATTGTTGGATCAAAAAGGAATTGGACAGTGGTTGTTACTTGCAACATCTGACATAATGCCTAATAACAGTATATAGTTTGGCATTGTACATCACAAATGCAGAATGTTTTTAAGTTAATTTGGCATTTTGTGTATGTAGGAATTCAAGTTCATACATAGTCTTTCTATGCATAAATAAAATTTCATGCATAAATTTGAAACTGATTGGAGTCATTGTAGATGTTTATGTTCAAGCAAGACTTCTGTACGAACCTGTAAAAAATCTGCAAAAATACTCTTAGTTATTCTGATTATCTCACAGTTCTATTTAGTCTGTTTTCCTACAATTGACACATGTGTTGTCCTCTGCTGCTCACCTGGGCTTTGCATGGATTCAGAGGGGGTCAGACACAGAGCTGCAGAAGTTGCTCTAGAAGGTTTGCATTACAGTGCTGGTTTGGAACCAATGACTCTCACCTGACTTAAAATGTGTATAAAAGGTATCCTCTCCACAGATATGAAGAATTCTAGTTTCAAATTGTTAAAAGGGGTGGTTTCCTTAGTTTAGTAGTTTGTGTGGTTTTTTAAAAACATTGCAAAACATCTTACAAATTTAAGAATGTGGTTTAAAGCTCAAGTTGAACAGCACAGAAATTGTCAAATTTGTCAATTGAAAATGTCAATTGAAGGGGGCAATTATTTTTATCAGCTGAATCAAAGAAGCTGTTCTTTTTATTATCTGTAAGAAGCAGCTCAGGTTTGACTCTTGTTGACTGGGTAACAATTTTAGGTAGTGCTTGAATGCATTTTTTGTTTGGGTTGGGTGTTTTGCAAAACTAGTTTCCATATCCAGATTTCTTCAACTAAAGTTATTTTTATTCAGTTCCTAGAGAGTAGCCTGGATGGGCAGTTAAAGGTGATTCATGGAGATTTCTTCAGAATGGATCCTATGGCGAAGGGAGCTTTGAAACCACCTGCTGTGTCTTCTGAAAAACTTTTTGAAACCCTGGGTGTAGCAGCAGTTCCTTGGAGGGCAGGTATATGTTTATGATCCCACATGTTGCAAACACGTGTTTGAAGGGTGCGTAGGCAGTTTGGCAAAAACTTTGGGATTTGCTTGAGATATATTTTCTCTTTAATACACATGCTGGATCATTAGATGCTGTTTTCCACGTTTCAGCTTTGCTTAAGACTCATGATAGCTTCAGAACTGCCCCTCCCGCACCCCCCTACCCCATTGCAATATCAGATAATTAGGTATTTTCTTGTCATTTAAAGTTTTTGTCTAATGCAAATTGGGCTTAGCTTTGACTAAGGCTTGAACTGTATTCATTCTTGAACAACATGAACTCAAAGACTCTCTTCTCTTAGTTTTGTAGTGTAGACATTAGAATTAATGAGATTGTCTAATACATACTGCAAAATTTTAAAGATACTTTTGCTATTGTGGGAAACAGATGTTCCTTTGAAAGTTTTT
This sequence comes from Camarhynchus parvulus, assembly GCF_901933205.1. Taxonomy (NCBI): domain Eukaryota; kingdom Metazoa; phylum Chordata; class Aves; order Passeriformes; family Thraupidae; genus Camarhynchus; species Camarhynchus parvulus. Next base: position 32,932,581 of record NC_044573.1, on the reverse strand, counting down.
GGAATTGTACCACAACAGCTGGAAAGAAACAGACTTTGGAGACTTCTTTTCGCCATGTATGAATGCAGTTCCATATACAGATACGGAAGAGTGGAACTCAACCTCTTTATAAGTGAAAAAGAGTATACGGTATGTGCAAGGCATTTTACAGGTAATGAAGGTGTGGTGCTTCACAGAACACAAACCCATTTATATTGTGTACTTAATGTTTTTGCTAGTGATTTTTTTTTCTACCAGAATTTTTAAGTATTGTCAGTTTCCTACTTGTTTGCTTTATGCTGTGATAGCACTATTAAGAAACATTCTGTTGTCATTTAACCAGAGATCTTAAAACTGTGAAGACTGGTCCTTGAGAAGTATATGCAGCAGCAGACTAGCTGCTTTCCATTGTAAATTGTGAGGTGATTAAATTCTGTGCCATGCTTTTGCAAAAAGTTTGTTTACTAGTTGCAGGTAGTAGTTAACGAAGACTGAATTCAAAACACAAAAACACAAGTGAAGAGGATTCAGAGTCGCTAAATACCAATACAGTGAGATGCACTTGTCCTCTTGAGTTGCTTTGTATGCAGTACTGAAAGTAATAGAGGCAATATATAATGATTTACACTCCTTTTTATTAATGCTCTGTAAACTAAGGTGCAGAGCCTTTTCTGCATTACATATTCCTAATTTATGCTGTCCCAAGGCTCTAGAACTGTACTTATACTTCAAGGATGACTTCTTTTTCTCTCTGTCCCTCCACCATGAAACTGGGAGGTTAGTACAGAATCATAAACCTTTAATTACTTGAAGTAGACAAGGACTTTCAGGTCCTTGTCCTTACATAACCAGTGTTGTGTCTAACACCCCACTGAAAAAAAATTAAATGTCTTAAGTATATTCTTCTGTGAAATGGCAGTTTGGACACCACTGAAATACCCACTTGCATGGTATGTTTTAATGGTCGGATGTTTTACTAAATACAGGGCAGCCTATTCATTTAAGGTAGTCCCTGTTCCTTTTTTTTAAATTAATTTTTCTGGTTATAATGTGAACTCTGTTACATAACAGGTGTGTAGTAAAAGCTATTGGAACCTTCTTTAACTAGACATTGTTTACTCCTTTTTGTTGGTTGTTCTTGCTTTTTATCTTTATGACAAGGCTGTGTAAATTTATTACACAAAGTTAAATCTCCCTGCTACAATTTATTTCTTTCCTTGGTGTTTTTGAGAATAATCACAAGCTTTTCTTTTTTCCTTGCCCTAAGAGTTGTTTGATTTGTAACATTGATCAGGATGATGACTCTGCCAGTTGCTTAATGTTCAGCGTGGTCACCTCATGTTTTCCTTACTCTGCTTTGTGTGTCTTCTTGGGAATTTTATCTTATCAGTGCAAACTGATAACTCTGCCAAAGTTACGGTTGTTATATGAAATCTGATCCTTATTTCTCTTCTGTGTGAAAATTCTCTGCCTTAAAAGGAACCAGAAAGTATATGCTGAGGATTCATACATAGTTCAGTTATCCAAATAACTGTTGTGAAGAAATATTTCAAATATTACGTGTTTTAGCCCTATGTTCTGACAAGATAAATTAAAATAGCACAAAGCACATGTTAGAGGCCTAATGTAACTTTACCTTGGAATTTTAGACTTAACTGAATTTCTTACTGTTATATATATATATATATATATGTGGATTTTGCTTAGATAATACACAGTCTTGGTTATTGCAACAAAAATGCTTGCTCTTTGCCATTTTTTTAGGTATTAACAGCAAAGCCTGGGAAGTCGAAGATTTATCAAGCATTTACTGTACTTGCACAGCTAGGGTATGAAATTGAATTACTGCATAAGGTAAGAGTTTTGTACCAGCTGATATGGCCTAAAACTGTGTATGGACATGCATTTAGAAAAGGGTTTATTTATAGTGGTTTAGCATTGCAAACTAATTGGAAGCTAATTTGATGTTTAAATCAGTTGGAGAACTGCTGAAAAACTTTTGTAAGAAGCTAAACCAGTCATGTTTTGTATAAAATTCTTTCAATTAAGCAACACTGTCATCTACTATGATGTCAGTGCTTTCACTGCATGCCATTGTACTCAAAAACATTTATTCTCAGATTCTAGAAGATAAAAAAAGATGTTTACACACCAGATAAGCCTTTTCTATTTTGCTAATGGTTGTGTGAAATTAGAAGTCTGCTTTTCCAATCTGTCATTGTCTGCTCTTTGTTATATCCTCTGAATTTTGCCAACATGTATGCTTTTGACTTCCTAAGCTGTGTTTAGTAGAAATTTTTTTGAGTCTCGGTGCTTAAATATTCCAAGCATACCTGCTTCTCCTACTAGTCAGTGCCTTCTTCCCTTGTGAAACATGCTGTGGTTTAGTTGTAAAAGTTGTAAAAGTTCCTCATGAGCACATGGCCATCAACTTTCAGTTAGTTAATGCTTTTCAGATTTATCTTTGTGCTCCATTTTTCTAGGAACCTACTGTCCTAGTTTAAATGTTTTGCTAATCTAAAATAAGGTTTTACTGCCCATTGTCTTCCAAATACCTTATACTACAAGGTATACGTTAAAGTAAACATTTAAGAAGTTGAAGAATAGTACTTTTTGAAGGAGGTCACCTGACTAACAGGGATAAAGTAGAAGTGGAGGCATTTGATGTTTCTTTTGCCTCAGTCTTTAATAGTACTGATAAGCCATGGTCTGCCTGGCTCCCTGAGCCAGAGGACCACGAGTGTGGGAACTGTGACTTTCCATTTGTGGACACTGAAACTGTAAGGGACCAGCTGTATCAGCGGAATGTTCAGAGGTCCTTGGGGCCTGATGGAATTCACCCCAGCGTACTGAGGAGCTGGTGAAGCCATGGCAGGACCTCTCTTGATCACATACCAAAGGTCTTGGAGTCTGGGGAGGTCCCTGCTGACTGAAGCAGGCCAGTGTTATTCCACATCTTCCTACAAAGAACAACGTGAGACTTGTTTGTCAAACCTCAGTAACTGCAACCATTCTGGAGTACCAGAGTCTGCTGGGTACTATTGAAAAGCATTTGAAGAATAATGAACTCATCAGGCACAGCTAACATGGGTTCACAAAGAAAAGTCTTGTTTAACCCATTTGACACCCTCCTATGATAAGGTCACCTGCCCAGTGGATGGAGGGAAAATGGTGGATGCAATTTTTCTGGATTCTAGGGAGGCTTTTGATACTGTCCTTCACAGCATCTTTCTGGAAAAGCTGTCCAGCTGTGGGATGAGCAGGTTCAGGGTGTGCTGGGTGGAGAACTGACTGAAGGGCAGAGCTCAGAGGGCTGATTTGGGCTACACCTGGCTGGCCACTGGTCACCTGGGGCTGCTGCTGGCAGCAGCTCAGTCTGAGGCAGCAGGGTGTGCCCTGGCAGCCAGGAGGGCAAACTGCACCCTGGGGTGCCTCAAACAGCATCATCATCTGGTCAAGAAAGCTGATTGTCCACTGAATTCAGCATTGATGCAGCCTCACCTTAAACACTTGGGCAGTTCTAGGCCCCACAATTTAAGAAGGATGTGAAAGTCCTTGAGTGCATTCAGAGGACAGCAACAAAGCCAGTGAAAGGACCAGAAGGAATGTCCCATGAGGAGGAACTGAGGGCTTTGGGCTTGTCTTGTTTGGAGCAAAGGAGGCTGAGGGGTGACCTCATTGCTCTCCACAGCTTCCTGAGGAGGGGAATGGGAGAGGGAGGTGCTGAGCTCTTCTCCCTGGTATCCACTGACAAGGATATATGGAAATGGTTCAAAGCTGTGCCAGGGGAGGTTTAGACTTGGCATTAGCAAGTGCTTCTTTTGGGAGAGGGTGGTCAAACACCATAACAGGCTTCCCAGAGAGGTGGTCAATGCCCCAAGCCTGTTAGCATTTAAGAGGACATTTGGAAAATGCCCTTTCTAAAGTGCTTTAGCTTGGCCAGCCTTGAATTGCTCAGGCAATTGGACTAGATGATCACTGTAGGTACCTTCCAACTGAAATAGTCTATTCTATTCTATTCTAACAAAACACTTTAATTCCATAATACATAATCCATTTGCTTCCTCCCATAGGAACCTTGGTCTTCATTTGCAACCAATTTGAAAAATGGGGGACTAGCGATACCAAAAGCTGGGGTAAGATTGTTGTATTTCCTTTTCTAAACTACTCTTAATGAAAGGTTAAAGTAACTTTATAGCAGCATTTACAGATGTGTTTTTTAAGAACTGTTCTAATTAAAATTTAGGGCAGCATAGATATTCATCAAAAGTGGAGTGAAGAATTGCTATTTTCTTGGAAACTGAAATAAACTCGTATCTTTATTGTCTGAGATGGAAAAAATGTAGTGAGTAAACAGCACAAAGGAATATGAATAGGTAAAGTATTTTGCAGAGAAAGTTACTGATGGTCACAGCTACCTGCTTGAACAAAACAAGTGTTACCACAGTCAATAACACAATCAGTATGCTGCTGGTTTTGGTTAAAATAGTTATTCACATGTCTATGATAGATTTCATGTGCAAGTTAATTGTAGAAAAGCACCAGTCTCTGAACTTAAATCTGAGAAGTGCAAAAATACCTTGTGTTATCTACTTCTCTCCTTCGGAAAAGTAATGATGTTGCTTTGTATACTAAAGGAATATTCCTATTTAATTCTGATAATATAAAAGCACATTTACTTAATATTTTTGAGTTTCTAGCCCCTTGGAAAGCTGCTGTGGTGCTGTATTGAGTGTAGTTTGCAATACTTCTGTAATATATAAGTGACTGGGTGTGCCTTATATGCTTAGTTGTGTTGCTGGAAAGCCATGTGGAGAGCCCCATCAGGTGGGCTATCCAAGATGTACCAGGACAACTTCAGAAGTAGAGATGCCAGATGTAATATATCCATTGCTGCCAATACAGAAGTACATTTATTTCCTTTGAAGACTCCACTTTGTCCCAGTTTTGTGAAATCCTCATGTTGCAATAGTGTCTTAGTGTTACACTCACATAATTCTGTCTTTATATATAAAAGGCAGGTCTGATACCTTGCATAGTATAGGCCATATAATATCTTGAAAACTCACACCAAGCCTGTGTTGTCTATTTCAACAAAGAAAGTCCAGTTTAAAAATATAGAAATAAACTCCAAGTGATAGTATGTTTCTTTTGTTTTCTATTTCCTTTTCTGTTTGAGGCACAGGGAGGTGAAGCCTCATCTTCTGATGAAATCATCTTGTTAAGACTTTTAATAAGAAATGTTACTGGCGGCAAAGATGAAACTCTTGGCTTAAGATAGATACTGTCTTAAAAAGTGATTTTTTCAGTGACTTGCTCTGTTTTTCTTGCAGCGGCTGCCAAATGACCATTTCTGTTTGGTACGACTGACTCCTCAGCAAAATCTATTTACGGGAGGCTTGAAGCCCTCAAATGCATCTACCTTTATTTTCATGGTGAAACAGTCCTTTGCTAAACCCAAGTCTAAACTTACTGATAGATTAAGGTAAGTAAGAAAGAATTACAATTTTTATACTTCAGAGAAATATATAAAAATATTAAAATACGTTCCCAAAGCAGTGTTTATTTGCAGATGAAATACTACCTCATAAAAAACCCTCATTAATTAATTTTTAATTAATTATCAACATGTAGAAGATTTTATTATGCAACCTGCTATACAGTATTTTGGGGACTGTTCCTGTCAGGAAGGTTGGAAAGTATTTAGAATGTATATGTGCAGTAATTCCTGTACCTCCAATGGAGCTTAGGTCATATATCTGTAAGAAGTTTTCACTTACTTTACAGATACAATAATAAAGCTACCAAGAGTTTTGCAGGTACAGAAATTAAAAGCTGAAAGAGATTCAGCTTACAACAGACATCAAAGTCACACTAATGAAAACAGCTGAAGGTTATAGAAGGTGCAATGGGGATGTCCTCAAATGGCTGTTACCTAATTAAAAAATTAGGCTTTGGACTTTACCAATTATGCAAGCTATTCACGTTTCTTTATGATCAGTAGGTTTCTGTTTCCCAGAAATGGAAGGTGTTCACAGTCTGGAAAGCGTTGACTTCTTGCTGATGAAAATAATGAATATACTTCTCATTTGCTGATAGTAGGTTATGAAAGTTAATTTCCAGAAAGGGGGAAAAAATAAGCTACTAAATTCCAGTAACTGTCTGAGAAAGACAAGTGGAAAGAGCCTTAATGGATTTCTTTCTTAAAGCTCAGTGGTATACCTCATCTCCACTTGATCCTTCAGCCAGGAAGTTGAAGGCTTCTAATATGCATCTTCTGTGTATTTATACACTTTTTTCCCTGTCTGGGAAATAGTTAATGTATGTGCACATTTATAAAAGTATAGCTTTCATAGCAAAGATGTAGATGGGAGGGAGGGTGGATACATCTGTTTAGGTGTAGAAGAAAATACCTGGGAGGTGTAAGTCACTAGTTCATGCTATACTGAGTCATCCTTGGCTTTAATTTCTCCAGCACTGAAGCACCCTTTCTAGGCCGTAATGCCTATTACTGACTTATGAATTTAGGATGGTTGAAGGAGAGCAAGTACCTTTCCTGTAATGAGGAGGTTTGTTTGGCTTGGTATTGTCTGTGTGTGCTGGAGGCTTTATTTGCTATTGATGTGTTTTAATAGCAGAGGTTTCTTCTTGTTTGCAGTATGGATTGAAAGTGTGTTGCAAGAAGAGGTTAGCTTCCTCTAGAGGCTATGAAAGAGTGGACCTTCAGATAATGTTTCTTGCTTTTTAATTTTTCACAGAAAGAAATGCTCCATTATGATTTTGTTTTGTTTGTTTCAGTTCCTGGAGCTTGGACAATAGTGACACATTACTGAAAGCACTAGAAATTCCCAAAAATGCTTCAATGTGTAACTTGTATCCAGAAGACTATAAGCGTCTTTTTGAGGCTTTGCAAAACTCCGATTTGTTTGCTGAGACCTTCTTCCATGATGAAGTCTTGGCAAGTACAAGGACCATGAACTTATAAATCGAAAGCTTTTGGAAGATCACTTTTGCTTCTGGAAGATTACTTTGATAAAAAGTGATTTAAATAAAATCACAGATACTGTTAGCTAGATGACTTCCTGTCCAAACAGGAAAAATTTAGCAATTAACAAGAGCCCTTCTACTTAGGATGAAAGTAATGAATTCACAGTTATCTTTCACAATCCTGTCTGGAATGGACAAGCTTTGCACACAATCCTATCTGCAATGGACAAGCTTTGCAACTTTTGCAGGAGCTTATTAGCCCATGCTACTTTTGGATGTACCACTTAAATGTAATGTTTTGTTACACTGTTGCTGTGTATTTACAACATTTGAAAAAAATTACCAGACCAAATTATTATTTGTTTGGTTTTTATTTTAGTGCTTAATGATTTGGATGCCCTTTTGACAGATTCACAGAATACAAAGGTCTTAACAACCACTGAGCCTGCAACATTGTCTGCTTTTCTGAATTTGCAGCCTAAAGTCAATAAATGCTAATAAATGAATAGTGGTATGTTAATAGAAGACAATGTAATGACAGGGTGATAAAATATTAACTGAGAGTTGCTTAAAATAAAGATTGTGATATCCCTGAGGAAAAGTTGTAAAAGTTATTTCTTTTGAAAATACGAGGGGCAACACGTACCAGGTTGTAATACAATACACAAACACCTACATGTGTATAGGGATTATTTTAGGTCTGAAAGTCATCAGAATATTCAGTGCTGTATAAATTATTTTTAAAAAAATAAAATCCTCTTTGAAACCTTTGCCAATATTTTTAATGTGTAATACATGTACCAAAAAATTACTCAAAACCGTATGCTATTAAAATTCTGGGTTTAGCTATAGTACTCTGAAAGGCAACCTGTTCCAAATTTCTCTATCTTGCCAGCTGTTCTCTTGTTGTTCAACAATGCTGAGAGGTTGTACTGGTTCTGTACTGGTTGTATATTGTACCCTCTAGAAAGAGCTGTGGGAAAAATACACTTCTTTAGCAAAGCACTACTTTATAAAATGCCATCTTGGTGAAGGCTGAGCTATTTTCAGGCTGTGGATAACAGTGCCCCAAACAATGCAAACAGAATTGTATTTATTAAGGTTAGTGTGAGGTATAGATGTGATAAGCATTCATCTCTGTCTTCCTCCTGCAGTTCTGGCTGCAGATGACAAAGTGACTTTGAGCAGCCTCAGTTCACTCTGCTAGCTAGGCTGCAGCTTCCTCTTGAAGCTGCTGCTGAGCTTTTGTAGTATTACGATGAAACTCCTGGAAAGGCTGAGGCTTAATTTGCAGTCTGTCTCAGAGCCTTGCTGGTATTCTGGTGCAGGTTGTCAGGATTTGAAGCTTCCTTTCTGCTTACATCTCTGACTATTCCATAGGTAGTCACTGTTGACTTGTCAGTGAATGGCAACCTTGCATTAACAGAAGCAATTCCTCCTTTTCCAGTCTCATCAGATGGTAACTGTCTTGTCTACTGGTCTACAAGACTGCTGTGTCTCTTGGGCTGATTCCCCCTCCCCACCTTGAATCAAAACACCTTGCTCTTGTTGCAGCAAGATGTCTTACACCTCCAACAGACCAGGAGAAGTATTCTATACATGAAATGTAAGACCACGACTGTCTAAATAAATTTCTTCAACTGTGTGCTGATAACATTTCAAACACGAACTGAGAAAAAGGGATTTGTTTTATTTTGATGCTGTTGCAAAGCAGCACTTAATGATCCAATGCAGAGACGAGCAGCAGGAGTCTGTAAGTGGAAGGAATGTTGCATAGCTGGGGACTTGAAATGAGATTTAATGCTCAACAGAAATGCACCATTAAGGCTAAATGTAAGCAAAGTTTAGCCCTGATCACAAATGTGAAATGGAGAGAGAAATGCCTGCCATTATAAAAGTGATTTTAGTATTCATGGAAAAGACTGAAAATGTGAAAATGATTACTGTATGTGAATAAATACACAGGGAGTGAAAATCAAGTAGGTCTATATATTTGATTAATTTATGCTATCCACTCAGTAATTCTTACGGTTGCAAGATTTTAGCTTTTGTCAGATAATGTTGAACTTTCACTTCACTTTCAAATTTTAAACTGTACATGAAGACTTGTCATACATTTTTCTGTTACCATTTTTTGTATGGGAATAGAATATAAGGAAATAAAGATAGTGTAGAAAGTAATCTTACCCCTAAGGAGTTGCAGCTGGGCCAATTATCAAAGACTGGGAGCAGGTCTGACTTTAACAGGCCACAGCTCTAATCAATGAGAAGAAGAGTGCTGTAAAAGAGTGGGGTGGCTGGTTGAGAAGGGAACTGGAGTCAGTTGGCTACTTTGAGAGGGAGAAAGAGTCAGTGCTTGGAGGAGCTGCCCATGAGGAAACACCAAGAAAGTACGAAACTTTTGTGATAAGGAAACAACAGTACGGAACCCCTGCAATCGGATGACAATTTTTAACCAATGCTGTACTATTTGTATTCGTTTTGCATGACTTTTTTTTTTGAGACTGATTTAATACGTGAATCTCTCAAAGATGAACCACATGTGATGCACTATCTAGTAGAACACTTTTAAGTGTTGCTCTCACTCTTCCAATATTTTGAGGAGCTGCCCAAAAAAGGTGTTTGGCATTCCCTATTAAAGCACCAGTATATCATAGCTGACATATTGATTGTAACTTTAGAGATGCCAAGGCTTTTCTAGTGGCCCTCATCACTTGTGCCATTTGTCTGGGAAAGAAAATTATGACTGTGCTAGCAATTGCCTAAGCTCTTCCTACTTACCTATATTTAAATCATAACAAACACAAATAGAATCAGAAACAAACTTGGTCCAGTTAATGAAAAATTTTGCCCCTTGGAATTAGGCCAGTTAAGTTGAACTCCATAGTCAGTTCTCTTTTGATCTAGAAGGGTTTGTGACCTTGCAGTAATTAATCCAGTAGATGCTGTGATAAGGGGTTGTTAAGGTGGAATGTGTCTGTACTGGCTGTAAACCTGTTCAGCATTAGACATTTCAATAATGAGAGCTCAGCCTTGCAGGCTAATGATAATGTTGATGGAAATATCAGCATAAAACTTGAGAAAGAGATTGTGTGGTATAGTTTAGGATGTGCAAATGTGATAGGAAGAAACTGAGGCTTCCTGAGAAGCATATTGAATTAGTTGTTTTGTCAGACTGAACACAATCTGTGGGGCTGCAGATTGAAAACTCTGACCTGAGCTTTGTAAGGCAGTAATTAGCAAAGCCATACCTTTCTTCTGTAGACGTTGAGAAAAAGGAAATAACAAGTAACTTCTCTGAAAAGGACAAGTCAGTGGGAGATGTTTATTCACTCATATTATATCCTTGTTTAACAGCTGTTGCATCTTTCTTTGTGAGGGCTGTTTAATTTGTCACTGCTAAAAATAGGCACGCTGACTGTCCCCAGCAGATAGAACACAACATGCAGCAAGCACAGGAAGCCCAAGGGGAATTAGGAGTAGTTAAGATACATGAAATGAAACAGTCGATTACTCATAATGTAAGTCTTAAGGCACTGATGTGGTTGATCCCATTGATACGACCTCAAATAAACAAACTTCCTGAGCTTGCTTCTGTAATTTGAAGGAAATTGATATGTTTGGGACAGGGAAGATAGATAAATAAAGTAGAATGGTTTGGTAAATTTCCCAGTAAAAAAACGAACAGATGAAATCTATGTGAAATTTATTATGAATTTGTGCTTAAAACACTTCTGCGGCGATTTTTAATTTAACATTCTAGAATCAATTTTTCACTGGCACACCAACACTGAAAGTGAAGAGACCTCTTCAAGAGATATGTGTTCATAAAAGATTTGTCTGTCCTTACAAGCTTTCAACTAATTAATTGATAGCTATTCTATGCTGTTAGTGACACAGGTTTTGTACAATCCAAAATTTAACACTTTGTCTTTTGAGCCATATTTTGCTCCCAGAAAAAAAAAATCCATTTTGTTCTGTGTTGTTTGGAATGGCTATTGCACATTTATGAGTAAGGAGCAGAATTTGAATTATTTCATTACTGCAGCTGTTTCTCTAAATTCATGTTGTAAAACATGCTGTCCTGAGATAGAAGAGCTGAAGCTCCATGCTGGTGTCTCCTGGCAGTAAGGATGTATGACTAATTCAGCAGCATCAGCCACAATTAAGGGATATTTCCTTCAAAACTGCCCTCATTACACTCCTTACAGCTTCTTCCGTCCAGAATGTGTCATGCACTTCAAACAGCTGCTGAGAAGTCTGACCTGTTTAGGTCTGTGTATGACTTGGTCATACAAAAATACCATGTTGATAACAGGGATTAAATTCAACTAAATATATTCTTGGGCTAAATAAGCACTTACTGGGATATACAGCCCTACTATCATCATGCTTTCGAGAAAATTCAGACATGATTCCAAAAACATCCAAGGTGGGAATTCCAGTGATCCCCATTGCTCAAATACTGTTGAATGCCCCTCCTAGGCAGATTTGTCGCTAACCTGTAGACGTAGATATCCAGAATCAGTTCTTCAGGCCTTTCACACAGAAGTCCAGATATCCAACACTGCATTAAAATGTTCAACGCTGTGTTTGAAGGCTTATCTATACAGAAAATCTCTATTACTGAAATTATGTTTTCATAGCACTTGAAATGCAATGTCAAAAGCTGTTTTCAAGTTTCTGTGGCTTATTTCCTGTACAGCTTATGCCAAGCTGATGGAAGTCCCTTTCTTCAGATATACATACTTCAAATCTTCCTAGAGTAGCTGGGCTCTTCAGGGTTGTGGTTTTCATTTTGTTTGTGTGACGGTAAGACAGAAGACTGGCATTCCCTCAGATGTATTTTTGTGCTTTGCAAGGTTGGGTTTTTTTTGTGTTACTGGACATATAAGTGAGAAAACCTGCCAAGAAAAAAAAAAAGAAAATAATAAAAATTACATCTCGTATTGTATATTTATATTAGCTCTTCCCCGAGTGCACTTTTTGCAGCTCATGGGTAGGCCTTTAGGTTCATGCTTCTTGTTTGACCATTCCTTTCTTAAATTTATCCACTAATAGAGGCAGATGTTAACTTCTTTTATTACTGGACTTATTTTTGGTACAGGTTTTGAGTGTTGCATGCTTAGAAACTACAACAGCATAGACAAGAAAATGCAGAACATTTAGCAGGTGAAGAAGTAAAGCATACAGGCCAAATACAGAGCTCATTGCCTAATAGTTTAATAACTGCTAAGGTTAATTCTTGAGAAACTCACAATATCACTGTAATTTAACACATTTCAAAAACTTGCTAGAAGAGCTAAAAATAAGCATAGTAACATGCATAATGACTTCACTAACAGCTAGATTGCTGTCAGTTCTTTTGGTAATGAATTACATCATTGCAGCATTAAGCAAATGTCAAAGATATATTTTTTGTGAGAATCCTCTGGCTTTAGGTACCTTGGTTCTTCCTAATAGCAGTGTTTTAGATATGCATATTGCCATGCCTTATTACCTTGTTGCAACTTGGATGAAAACAATTGCAGACTGAAATAATAGTTACTGGGAACAAAACTGAGTGGTTTTAGCACAGCTGCTTGGCAGAACTGTAAGGGCTATGTCTCAGCGTTCTTTGACAGCACGAATCGAGACTCCTTTCCAAAACACAAGCCCTACCTCCCTCTACAGGCGTCATAAGGAAAAACAGACAAAGTCGATCTGCAGTTTAGCACGTTTAGCCTGCATCATGAGTATAATCTCATAAATGAATGAAAGTTATGCAGACCCATGCAGAAAGCACTTATTTCACAGACTTTGTGCACCAGCATTTCAGATTAACGTTCTTATTTAATTCTGCGAGTTTTGCTTTTTCCATTGTCATTTATCTGGTGTCTCTAACTCATGGTTCTGACAAAAAGTAATCTGGTGCATGGGGTGCATTCTCAGTGAGAAACACCAGAGCATAGGTGCAGCTACCGGCCCAGTCATATTTCTTTGTATTCAGATCACAGTAAGATCCAGAAATACATACAGATGCCAGCTCACAAATATAAAGTGCTTTTTGGGGATGTCTTTTGACTGAATCATTACCACATCCCTTCCTTTGTAAACCAAACTGTTTAATATTTTGGGTGTAAATATCTAAAGTGGGGATGCCAGGAGGATGGAACCAGGCTGTACTCAGTGGTGCCAAGCAATAGGACAGGAGGCAATGGGCAGAAACTGATGCACAGAAGTTCCACCTGAACATGAAGAAAAGCTTCATTACTGTGCAGGTGACTGAGCACTGGAGCAGAGAGTCCAGAGAGGCTGTGGAGTCCCCCTGACTGGAAATATTCAAGATCCCTCTGGATGCATACCTGAGCAACGCGCTCAGGGATGGCCCTGCTCGAGCAGGGAGGTTCCGCCAGGTGGCGCACTGTAGTCCCTTCCACCCTGACCCACCCTGGGATTCTGTGATATGCATTATTAGCTGCCTCCTCAGGCAAAGGGCTGCCCTGCGCCTGTCAGTGCGGCAGTGCTGCCCCAGGACACGGGCGTGCCGCAATCCCGGTTCCATCCCGGCGGGCCCGGCTCCTGCCCGCCGCGGGGCTGCTCCCGCCCTTGCCCTGATTTAAGATGGCGGCAGCCGCGCCCGGTCACGTGCCGGCGGGCGGGGCGGCCGCGCTCCCCTCTCCGGTGGCGGCGCGCGCGGCAGGATGGAGGCGGCGGCGCTGGAGCGGTTCCACAGCCCGGGCAAGGGTAGCGGCCTCCGCTCCCGCCGGAGCGTGCGGCCCGGAGAGCTGCTCTACCGCGACGTGCCCTTCGCCTACGTCCTCAGCAAGCAGCAGCTGGGCAGCGTGTGCGAGCGCTGCCTGCGCAGGTACCGGCGGGAACGCGCCGCTCGCAGCCAGCGCCGCCCCTTCCGCCGGGGCGGGGCCGCGTCGTGCCGTGCCTGCGGGCCGGGAGTGAGCGTCCGCCGAGCGGGCGGCTGTGCCTGGCGGGGCGGGAAGGGGTGCGTGCTCCGGAGAGGAGCCGGCTCTGCCGAGTCCCGCGGCTGTGTGCTACCAGGGCTGAGGTGCGGGGCTTGCCGCTGTTTTTAACTGGAGGCTTTTCTTTTAAAGCGGCTTTTTTAAGATGCCGCCTCTTCCCGGGCGCTGCTGTTCCTGGAGAGGTTTCCTGGGCTGGCGGGAGGCGGCGGTGCCGGCGTGGCTCGGTGCGGTGCCGCCGCTCCGCGCAGTGTTCCCGCTGGGCCGGCGGTGCCGGGAGGGTCCGGGCTGCGCTCGGGGCCGAGGGGAGCTGTGCCCGGGGCCGCGCAGAGCTGGGGCGGCACCGGCCCTCCTGAGCTCCGTGTCGCCGGGCCAGGTTTATCCCCCTAAAGAGCACGTGGCTTGGAGACATGCTTTAAATAAATGGCTGCCTTCCTCCCGCGTGTCCCTGCAAGTGGAAACTGACAAACACATGGTAACTTTCTGTGTTTGTTTGGAAGGAAACGAACAAAAGTGGATTTTAAACTAGAGCGGTTTGCCAGCAAGCTGGATTGTGGCCGAGCTGTTAAAGGAGCAAGGAACATCTGTGTATTAGTACCTGAAATATACCGCTAGATGAGCCAAACCCCTGTGTAATTGCCAAGACGTGAAGAAGAGAGACAGGAGAGAATTTGATACCGCTAACTTTCCTTTTTTAGGTTTTTACTTTCGTTTGCTTTTTGTTGGTGGTTTTTTTTTTTGTTTGTTTGTTTGTTTGTTTTTTGTGGGGGGGGGGGGAAGAGGGTTATTTTGAAAATATTTGAAGTTTTTTTGTAGAAACAGTCGAGGTGGTTTGCTTCCTGGCCTTTACAGGCATGAGAATATGGGTCTCATTTAATCAAAGAAAAAATTGACAATCTATTTCAGGTGATGCTTGCATCTTGCATCTTCAGCATATTGAAAAAAACCCAACAAAACCAAAAACCCAACAAAAACCTGTTCAAAAAAAAAAAAGCCCAGAAAACACCAAGCTCAAAAGATTTTTAGCTATTATGTCTGTGAAGTCTGACTCGTGGCATCAGAGCCCTTCGGGGTGGTGACTGAACATTTTCTGCTTGAAGTTGTGAGAGGCTGCGGACTTCAGAAGACAGGCTGAGTGCAGCAACACCTGGAATAAACGTGAATCTGAGGTGTTTGGATATAGATGTGTAACCAGGGCATGTTTTGTTAAGAGAAATAATGGTATTACCAGCTTGTTATATCACAAGAGGTTATTAGCTTGTGATTTTGGTTTTTTTTATATATAGTGATAGCAGTTAAATTTAAAAAAGTAAATAAGGAAGTAAAAAATATATTGTCACCTCTCTGTCTTCCTTTGCAAAATATGCTGTGGGTAGACAGAGTTTATAGATCAAGACTGTCCAAGCTAACATTTGTCTAATTAAAGTATATATATATACATCAATACAGAAGAATTTTTTTGAATGTATAGAAATTAGGCAATGAGTAAAGTACTGCTGAACAGTAATGTGAAATAGAACTGTTTCATCAATCTGGTTTTGATCTGGTTGAATTGGGTGTGGTCTTTTTTCAAAGTGAGGTATCAGAAAAACATTACTGTTCTCTTCCAGGAATACAGATAAAAGTCACGTTGTTAACTACTGTTCCTGTTTTTCACTCTAATCTTTAGGTGGCAGTACAGGAACACAAATTAAAAAAAAAGTCTAGTTCTTAATGTTGATTTGGTGTTTTAGCAATCCTTTTATATGTGCAATTAAAGTTTGAGGCTTTACACTGATGTGTAATTCTATACTTTTGTCTCTCTGCTTGTAGTAGTGAATGTTGTTTGATGCAGTTTTAGGCTGTATGAGAAGTGCTGGGTGAGCCAGAAGATGGGTAGTGAAGTGCAGAGTATCAGAATATCTTCCTTCTGGACTGCCTGCTGAGAGGCAGCATGGTCTTGCCAGGATTTGGGGTCACAGGCTGGTGATGGTGCTGACTTACTCTATGACCTTGGCCAAGTTCCTACAGCAAGGGTCTGATGTACCAAAGCAGAGTAAGGTTGGCTGTTGGGGGCAGTTTGCTTCTCTGTTTTAGAAAGAAAAGCTCAGATAGTGCAGTAGTTCTGCTTAGTCTTGCCTCAATTAAAGTGAATATTATTGTGGATTTAAAATTTATATACAAGAACATACATACATATATATATATATATACACACACACACGTATACATATATATATTTAGTGCATCTAATGGTAGAAAGATTAACATCCCTTCCTTATTTTACTGGGCTGTTTGTACTATTTTTATAGTGACAATAAATTTTTCAGTCATTGTTTTTAGGTCTATCGTATGTAGTGCAGATGGCAGATTTTTTTCACTGTCTCCCCTTTTGTGATTTCTTACTTCAAATAGAACCTTGTATTTTCTAATGAACAGGTTCATGTTGGTATTCTTTTTACAAGGCTGGGCTGAAATGCTCTGCTCTAGATGGTTTAGTATGATAGTATAGCTGTTTGAATGGTATTCTGTTAGAAATGATAAAAAATACTGCCCTGAAATAGGATACATAATAAAGATTTGCTCTGAAATACAAGTTTTGATAGAGTGGTGGCAGTGTGTATTTCTATGGAAGCAGTGTCTTGGTAGACCATGATGGTACATTTTTTGCAAGAGTAATGTGACAAAATTTGAATGGCCAGCATGTTTTTCCAACAATTTCCTGGGGAATGCAACAGAAAATTATTTTTTCTCTTACTAATTAAAAGTTTTCTTTATGGGTTCTTCCATGCTTTAATATCTCTTTAATGTTTATCTGACTCTCAGATTTTGAATTGAAAATATACCCAGCCTATTATAGATAGGGAACTGAAGTGAAGGTCAATTATATCTTTGGTGTTTGTTTGCTTTTCACAAAACATTTCTGTGATGCCTTGTAGTTACAAGAATCCACTGCAAGAATATTTAAGTCTTAGTTGATAGTTAGGAGCAAACAAACTTCATAGAATCTGAGTCTCAGAAAAAGTAGGGAAAAAGAGGTAACAATACCCCCTTTCAAAATGCATTTATAACATTTATACCTTCAAGGGAAATGAATATATGAGAATAAGTAATTAATAACATTATGTATAGTTTATGAAATAAACTGCATTAGTGTTTCTTGTTTGGGTAAGGTCAGAGGTTCAGACTCTGGAAGTGGGTTAAGGGGAAGTATGAGTCTATTTTTTAATGACTGCAAGTTTTTTAAACATATTTAAAAAGGGGGGAGGGAAAAATGCTAGGAGGGGTGATAAGCTAGATGAGACTGCAAATGTTATTGCAGTATGGGAAATATAACCAAGCTGAATAGTTGGGTGATTACAGTGTACTAAACACAGGGCAGCAATTGTCTGCTCCTTCCTTGATTTCACCTGATTTAAAAATAGCCAAATGGAAACACCTTTACATTCAGTCCTGTGTCTTCAGCATTGACACACTCTTAAATTGGCTGCTTTGTTATTATTATTGCTACTAATAGAATCACTGCTACTGAGACAACACCAAGTTATTTCATCACCATGAAAATTGGCATACCATTGTTGGAAGTATGGAGTATCAAAGTTACTGGCAGCCTGAAGGTACAAAAATATCGTTAAGTTTTATCCACAGTATGGGATTTTTTAAGTGAAGAGAAGCAGGATTTGACTCAGAGAGTGACCAGGGGGGTGGTTGTGATTGTGTGATCCTTCCTGCCACTATGTGGCTTAGAGTTATGTGGTTCAGCCTGAGGGGAGCTTGTTGATAACTGTTCAGGTGTATCTTTTTCACACTGCAGCAAGGAGGTCAGGAGAGGAGAGGAGCTCATTATTTTGGCTTTCCAGCAATGGGAGTTTCTCCGTGAAGGTTCTCTCATTCACCAATAGTTAAGATGCTTCCTTAAGCACCAAATGGGGGGTCTTTTTCAGCACAGCACCTGAGTTCTGCTGCTTCCAGCTTTGCTGGGTGATTAGGTGCAAGCTAATGGATGCTCTTTTTTTTTAATGTGATGTTTAGCATATGTGCAGCTTCTAGTAATGCACAAGGCTTTAAAATCCACATTGCCTCTGTATTTATATCTGAAAAATACTTCTGTTACTGGTTAATACACAAATAGATGTAAATTTAGGCTAATTTTTTGAAAACATTCTGTTTTGTTGCTCTAGGTGTTCCTTATATACATATATTTTGTTCTACAAGGTTTTTAGAGTATGGAAAACGAATACTTGATACATTCTTTGACTTTCAACTTTTCATCAGTTGTCATCAAATGAAAATAGTTAAGTATTATAGTTCTTTAGATATAAAACAATATCCATGTTTTATATTTTGCTTGTATAAAAAGATGTTTTGGGTTTTTTCCCTCCTGTAGAATATTGTATTTCCATGGTTGCTTATAGAATGGAACAACAATGTTTAAAAAATTCCTTAAAGATATGTAAGAACATAATTCTTAGATTTACCACATAAATTACTAAAGTTGGTCAGCGTGACTTGGTGCCATGTCAGTAAGTCAATAAGGTTTTTTAAATGGGAGATATATTATGTGTTTGGTGACCCTTCAGTGCCAGTCAAAATTCTAGACAGAGTTCCAGTAGTTTTCAAGATGCGTAACTTCTTGTGGAGTAGAGGAATACTCACAGTGTGAGTATTACATTTTTGTGCTTCCAGGATAGGATAATCCTGGGAATAATATGCTATTATTTGATGGAGCATCCTGACAGGAGTGAAGTTGCAGCACTGACACTTGAAATACCTGAAAGTGTGAACTAAGAGCAAAGCATGTGAAACAAAATTACATGTGAGACAGAAGCTATACAAAGTATCATAATTTCAGGTTCTGTGTGCCTTTGTGAGAATGTTTCCCAAGACCTGAGGAATGGAACACCGCCACCACCAGTGTTCTTTCTGTAGCTGGATGACAGCCTGAAAAAAGGCAGCATTTTCCTTAAAAGACACTCTCCCTTCCCCATCTGAACTTAGTCCCATATTGTTGAAGCAACTTTATGAAAAGCAGTACAGAAATGTTTTTTGTTCTGCCCTCATGCCAGCTGGAGCAATAGAATTGGCTTTCAGGCTGCTGTCCCATGCTGTCAGGAAAGTCTTCTGTAAGAGAGAGCAAAGACATAGACTGTGCTCTCCTGCAGTGTGCTGTCCAGAGAAGGTCCAGATGGAGCGGAAATTACGCTCCATCTCCCATTCCTTCTGTTTGGAGTCAGGTTGAAGTAGGGAGAAGAAGGAAGCTCTGGCATTCAGGATAGCATTCATAAGGAGTTGTTCTGGCCTGCCTGTTGGTTTGGTTTACTTCCCTCACAGCACCCTTTTTAGTGTGGTCAGGAATTTTAGTGGACCAGGAGTTTTGTGTGTTACTGTTAGCAATATCCCTTGGTAGGTGCTTTTGACCGACTGTTTATTTATCCTGGAGGCTTGTTTTGAGAATGTAATCAGGTTCTGTTAGCTGTAAACCCTTCTTTTCATTGCAAGTATTTTGGCCTTCAATTGGTGCCTCCTCACTGCTTTGGATACTCTGGGCTTGCTTTAGCTACTATATGGGTCACTGCTAATCTCCTTCCCTTCCTCCCCTGCCTCGTGGTCTTGAGACTGTTGTTCGTGTCTGCTGCTGCCAACCTGGCTCTGCTTCTGTTAATAATAGGAGAAACAGAAAAGGGAGAGGCATTGTTAAAAGTAAATTCTCCCAGGTCAAGAGTTTTTATTGCCATGCCTGTCGTTCATGGAAAATGAAAATTTTAGACATGCTCTAAAGGGCCCTAATGCTATTACTGTGTTGGGATTTTGTGTATACAATTTTCATGCTTATACTGCTCTGTAATTTGAAAGGTATGGTATCAAAATTATTGTCCTGTCAAGCTGTGGCTGACCATTTAAGTTGTAGCATTCTTGTAGATTTTACTTAATTTAGGTTTTGCTGTGTATCTGCAATGCACACCTGATACTGTATTTCTGTTCTGCATGGTTCAGTCCCTAATATTAAAGTTTTAAAATATTAATATGCTCTGCATAAATACTCTTTGCTTGTGGTTATTGATAAAATGATGAAAATAAGTTTGTGGATTGGATGTCTTTAGTATGCATTTCCTTAGGTTGAACTGTAATTGTGCAAGTACAAAATTATAATCAGCACTAGAAGGGAAAAACATGAGTGATTAAAATATGGTAACCTCTAGGTAATGTAGCAACACAATTAGTTCCAGATATTTCCCAAAGTTTTTAATTATGTGTAAATTGCTTAAAGTTTTGTACTGCATTAGGAATTTATTGTTTAAATTCTTTAAGAACTGTTACTGATACCTTGCACATAAGTATTGGAATTCATGAATTGTTAGTGGTTGCTTCCACTAAGTGTCCTCAAAAGCCACTCTGTGCTTTTGCCTGTATGGTGTATGGAATGATGCTGTTTTCTCTTGAAGAACCTTGTCTTCAGAAGCAGTTGCAACAGCTGTTTTGAATTTTCCTGAATTAGATGGGTGAGGCTGATAGAATTTTCTGCCTGTCTCTCTGCCCCAGCTGATCATGTTTTGAAGTGGGTTATGGATCTGCTTGACAACTTACCTGATGTGCTGGCTAGGAGCTGCTGAAAAGGCTCCCCTGAGTCCTTGCTCTCCTTCCTGCTTGCCCCTTCTCCTTCTCTTTTGGCACTTTGCTGCTCATATGACCTACGATACACTGGTGCAGAGGAATGAACTGGCAGAAAACATACTCTACCAAAATAGAAGAGTCTTAGTGCCCTTGAATCAGCTTATTGCTGGGGGAACAGAGCTGAAGTGGCCATTGAAAGGGGGTCAAGGTCTGATGGTCAGGGCTGTGCAGTCTGATAGCAGCTGGCCTTTAGTCTGCTGTAGCTAAAGATGAAACTCTAAGAAGGAAGTTAGAGGAATTTCTGAGCTCTTATGGATGTCTTTAGGAGAAGTAGGGCTTTCAGGTGTGCAGGATTGACTGGCTTGTTAGTGTTGAGGGCAATTTTTTCTGCCTTGTAGTCCAGCCTAGTCCTGGACTGTGAGACCCCACCCTCATTTCTTTACCAAGGCATGTTTCAATCATGTAGTCGATCTATGTATTTCTTATAAGGGAGGAAACACAATTTTGGCTTCACTCAGGGAAGGCTTGCCCTGGCTGTTCATGTAGTGTTTGTGTGCTGCCTGTGTCATCTGATTTAAGCATTCAAAGCAAAAAAGCCAGCAAGTGTGTTGAGCACTACTTATGAGGGTGTGATTAGAAGTGGTTATGATCTCAGAATCACAGAAGATGTAGAAGTGTGGAAGAGGAGTAAAAGATCCTCACTAAATAAAAAGAGGAAGTAAAATCGGTCTTATAAACTGTAAACTACTTCTTACAATTCACTTAAATATGCCTCATTTATGCAATCTAATTCAAATTCTCATTCGACTGCTCTGAGTGTGCACTGGTGACCTGAAAAGACAACTTCTTTGATGATGGCATTCTTGGTAGTGGGAAGGAGCATGATAGAATAGGGAGAAAGAAGTTGAGATGTTTAGTGAAGAATGGTCCTCAGGGAGGAGGGATTTGTCTGAGGAAATACTGAGCATGAAATAAACTGTCTGTGTTTCTCAGGGTAAAATACTTAGTGTATTTTGTGCTTCTTGGGCAGAAACTTGTTTTTATTTTTTAGTCAAGAGCTTGAAAGCAGCTCACTTTAGCATAAAGGTTCAAACTGGAGTGCTGTCTTGGTGGGGGTTTTCTTGTTTGTTTGTGTTTTTGTGGGTTTTGTTTGTTTTTGTTTTCCCTTTCTTTCCCTGTTGTGTTAAGCACTCCTCCCTGGTAAGATAAACTGTGACCCTTCTTTTTGTGGGCTGATGGCTGTCTTCCATCACACTAGTAGAGCCTGCTACTCCTTCTGAGATAAGTGGTGTACCAAGGAAGACTTGCTGTGTATAAAAGTATGTCTCATAAATTTTATCTCTTCCATTTTTATGTACCTTGTATGTGAGAAATAAATTCCACCTTGCAGATCATTGTGTTCGAAATCTTTATTGAATATTGGATGGGGCGAGAAAGTTTATGCCAAGCTAGTACACTACAGTTTAATTTCATTTGGAAAAAAGTTAAGATTTTTTTTTATCAAACTCTGGATACACATATTTTAAGAGTTGAATGAAGGTTGGTGTGGGTTTGTACTTTGTGTAACTGGCTTTGATATCTGTGGTATATTGACTCCAAGTCCTTCAGCTGTTGAAAGTATCTTAGTCCAGATTTGTGAAAAAGCAAAAACAGATTGAAAGATTTAAAAGAAAAAATGAAGTGGAACAGAAAACCACTTCAGAGATTTATGGTCATAAACATCTATGTTGGTTTAGCAAATGAGACTGGCTATTCAGCTATGTATGAATTTTATCCACTTGTCATAGTAAAACAGTCATAGTAGTGGATACTCCTGCACAACAGATGGAATAGCCATGGAAACAATTTCTTGAAATACTGTATGAAACTCAGTATGTGATGATTGATTTATCTGAAGCCTTTGCCCCAGGAGAAAGAGGCTACGCAGTAATCCACACAAGATATGCATAGTATCAGGTGTAAAACAGAAACAGCAATGAAATGTATTTTATCACCAGTAAGATCCTTTACAGTATTATGTTGGCTCTTCTGTTTGTTTGTTTGCTTTAATTTTGGTTTTGTTCCACAAAAATAAGCACATCATACTTAGGTAAGTATCTCTTACTATAGAATGTCCCTCTCTGTGACTAAGAAAGTAGATGAATTGTGCTGATGAGCACTAAAAAGAGTGACAGGTATAAAAATAGCAAAAAAGTTATAGAGGCTCTTAGTTAGCAACCCAGTGCTGAAAGAAGTTAATCTTGCCACTTCCAGTGGATACCTAGTATTTTATTAGACATGTAGTCAGTTTGTGTATTTCTTATATGTGGGTTTTGCTGCCAATTAATAGCCTTTGCTGCTTTGGCAGTAATTTTGATTGAATTGCACTGACTATTTTATGTGGTTACTGCTTTATTCTGTGTTCTGATATGTCAAAACTACTCAAATTCAGTTTTAAATGAAATTCTGTAAGGGGTACAGACTTGCTGAGCATTATATGCAAAATAATTAGACCCATCTAAAGACTTTGTGAAAGTTTGGCATTGGGCTGTTTTATTGGATTCATATTTCTATAGGAAAGCGTACTGACAGGAGAATCCTGTTACATGTATATAAAATATGACACAGGTTGGAGTCATTAGTGCTGAGTTAATGCCCCTCATGGAATTTAGGATAAAAATAAATGAATATGTGGAATTTGATATGTGCGTGCCAAATTATATATTCAACTAATTTTTCATTGATTAGGAAGTTACTGGATTTTTCAAGACTTTTATTTTGGTGGTGTTTGTTTTTTTTGGTGTTTCAGGGAGCATTATCACTCTCTGGTGCTGTTCACTGCATTTTTAGAAATTCCCTTTGCAATAATACATGTCACGTTACTTGTCACAACCCACTTGTAAGGACTGGTTGTCATCTTTCTCCTTTCTCCTGCATGGACATTGAACACAGCTTGGGAGAGGAGGAGTCAATATAAATGAAAGAATGGCTGTGCTCACCTCTTTTTTAAAATATCGTGCTCATGTATAAAACTGAAGATATTGTCAGCTGATGTGTATATTTTAATGCATGTACGAGGACCATGACAATGAAGGATAACCTTGTAGTTCAGATACAGAATTGAAGGATTAGAGACTTTCTTTTGTCTGTTAAATTTAAGGTCTTTCCTAGATTACCTGTTTGAGAGAGGTGTGAGGTTTATTGCATTCACCCATGTATTTAGAAGTTGTTGGTAGAGTATAAAGTAAAATTATATAAATTATACGTTTATATATCACCTCAAGGACAATATTTGGCCTTAACCCACTTGAAGAATCTTAAAAGTGTTTATAGGCAGCATCTCTGCTATAAATTTAATAGTACCACTAGGAAACAGTCCAACACCAACAGGTTTATATGTATACTTGGAATTAACATGGCTTTTTAAAATTGGTAAAATACATCCTAATTGTGCCAGAGCTGAAAGCTTTGCCATGCAAAACTTTATGGCCTGTGCAATTTGCTGGATGTTATGATTGTTCCTTTCAGTTTCAAAAGCTGTGAAACTTGCTTGTCCTCGGCAAAAAGAAAGTTTTTGTGTGGAAAAACAAATGCAGCTTAACTGATACCATAGATGGATCAGTAGAGGCCAGTGGAATGTGAATTACCACAGACTAAAGAAAATGTCAGTGTGAAAAGTTGTTTACTTGAAATGGACTCAGCAGACATAACCTGGAGAGCTGCTCATAGCAGAAGAGATTAACTATTTCTGGGGAAAACTGATCATAAGGGAAGAACACAACAGTTTTTTAAAGTAGTTAAAAAGTCTGCTATGGATAATATTCTAGTATAAATCAATTACCAAAACAAAGAAAAAATTTAGCAGATGGAAGCTGAAGTTAACAATGTATTTATGGCATGAAAAGCTATGAAAAATGTTTTCCAATTTTTGTGTAAAAATCTCAGATTTGGAAAGGTGAGACCTGAAGTCCCTGGAAAGTTACATGGCTATGACCCTCTGTGTGACTCATGGGAACATTTAAAAAAATGACAGGGAAAAGGTTGATAATTTCTTCAATTTCCAGAAGTCGGAAAGCATCTTACAGGAAGGGTAGAAATGGTTTAAATAGGCAAGTTTTTTTATTTTTTTTAAAGATCTCGATGAACTTGTAGGCAAACTGGTGTGGAGGGAACTGGATTTTGAGCTAGGCAGTAGAAAGTTGTGTCTTTTATTTGATCAGGAGGGCTGTGAGATGAAAACCTCAATGCAAGGCATGTGGCTGGAGAGCCTGGGGCTGTTTTCATCCTGCCATCAGGGTGGTTATGCTGCCTGGTGGCAGAAAAGCACATCAGGTAGGTATATCACGGTCTGTACCAATGAACGTGGATGTTACCTGCAGTTCTGAATATCCTGTTTCAAAGTTGATGTTAGCCTCTTATCTTGTTCTTGAGTCTCAGGGGGAGTTGAATTATTAAAGGACATATTTTTTCTTTGAACAAGTAGCTCTCAGCAATGTCAGTGTTTGGTGTGCACGGAATACAGTGATGTTTGGCTTTTTTTGTGGGAAGCTGACACAGGGCTCTGGTCATTGCTGCAGCTTTCCTTCCCCAATCTGCTTTGAGGCAGATGAAATAATTTACAGAATGCCCAAGTGCATTAGAAATTACTATGGAGCCAAAGATCTTGTCCTTAGAGATTGCCTTGGAAGTTGTGACTTTGGGAATACGTCTGTTCAAAACCACTGTGCTGTAGACTTATTAATTTTTAATTTTCATATCTTCTTTTTAACCTCCCCCCATGGAGTCTTACAGGCTGTATCTGTCAGTACAGATACTATTTTATGACCTTTGTAGTTAGAGTTACTTGTGAAGCACATATTTGGTACTTGTTCATATAAGCCTTAATATTACAATTAATTTTCTCTAGAAATTACTAATAGCTGTTTGTTATTAATTGAAAGACTATACTTACTTTTCTGCTTATAGCACATGAGGATTCAGAATCAGTTTTATAAACTGCATTTGTTGGAACATCTCCATGTCGATCCATTTTACAACTTGAAGGTAATGGCATTTTTAAATATTCATTTTATTTTTGCAGTACAAAGTCACCTGCACTGTGTTTGCCTCCCTTTTGTTGTAAATTCTTTGAGGCATGAAATAGCTTGCCAGTTGTCTCTTATGCTCAGAAGTTAATGAATGGTTATCAGTTTATTGCAGATAATAACTTAGCTACAAACCGTAATGCATGCTTAAGCTCATTGTGTAGAATTTTTGCCTTAAGACAATGTTTAACCAGTGGTTGTAGGTTTAAGAATGTCATTCCAGACTGTGCATTCTCCCAGGACTACACAGCAGAAACTTTCTCCTCCCCTGCCATCCTGCCCCATTCCGTGAGAAAAATTTCTCTCAGCTTTGAAATGCCTCCAATTTTACCACAAACTCATCTTAGCTTTTAGTAAAGCAGGTGTTTTGTCTTTACCTCGTGGTGAGTCCTTAGTATTCATTCTGACTGTGAAAATTAATGACCTCCAGTTCTTGCTAGGCTTGTACCTATGAAATAAAGTCTGTCCTTGACATGTGTATCTCTTGTTTACTGCTGTTGGATGTGAGGTCACAATAAGGAAAAATAAAATCTCTGTGGACTCACCCCTGCAGTTATCTCCTATTAGAATAAAGACAGAAAAAAGGTTTACATTTTGTTCAGCTTTTATGACTCCTAGAATTGGTAATTTCCAAAAGTGCATTTTTTTCTTGTTTTTGGGTGTGTTTTCTTTTTATGCTTATGTATCCTGCTTATGCAATAAAAAAAAATCTGGATTACTTTTAATTGGGAGAATTATGTTCTCTTAAACTTACCTGATAGTGGAAATAAATAAAAAATTATGTTTGAACAGTCTTTAAAAAATTTACGTTTTAATTTGGTGAAGTTATTTCCCAATCAATTTCAGATTAAATTAATTTTAAAAATTCATTCATTTCTTCTTCTTGATTTTTTTTTAAGTTATGAGGTTATATTTACCAAATAAATATGGTGTGCATTTGAGGAAACAAGTTTCTAGTAAAGCAGTGCAGTTACTGATGGCACTTTGTGCAAGGTGGTGGTAGGCCATCAAATAGACCTGTTACTGAACGAGATTTACCACAAAGCTTTGTACAGTATTGGCTTCAATATCAGGCTTTTGGAGGAACCCTTCAAATACAAGTTACATCTTTTTCTGTTTTAAAGATGTCATAGCAGTTACTGGAAAAACGTTAAGAACATTTGGACTCTCTTCTTGCTTTGTACTAGTTTTTCATCTTTTGCATAATTGTGTGTTGACAAAGCCTCACTGACAGAAAATCGGCTCTGAAATGTGCACAGCATAAACAGTGTATGTTGATGTGACTGTAGTTCCTGTAGAACTGTCCATGAGGAGTGATGCTTTCCCATTACTCAGTCTTGTTCCTTAGCCTGTTTCAGCAGTGGACTTGGAAGCAAATGTCCCTTCTCCTCTCACTGAAAGACTAAACTGCTTAATTATGCTGGGGGATGTCAGTGCAGCTGCTGCCCCTGTGCTTTGCTTTAAAGCCCCCAGAGTGGTATTTTAGGTCATGTGTGATGGTGCTGCTGGGTGTGGAGGTTGGGTGCTCCACGTTGCTTTTGGATTACCTGCTCCAAGCAGAGCCTGGCCTTGTCTTCAGGAGCTGTGCTTTCCTTTCACCACTTGAATTCAGCTGTTGGGGTTTCACCAATGACCAAGGCCCTCTGTGGCTTGCTTTTTTTGGGGCCTCCACAGCCAAAATATTTCCAAAGGGAGGGCAGATGTGTCCTGGTTTGTTGTGTAAACAAAATTGTATCACAAGAAGATGAAGAATATTTCCAGGATGTTGTGCAGAGCAGCCATTTCTGGTGAACACAGGTAGCAGCAGCCCAGGGAATGAAAATTCAAGAGGATTAATATAGTTTGAAGAAGTGAATAGATATGACTGGGATTTAAAAATATGGTTGGAGAAAGGTAATTTACAATAACCTTAATTGTAGGAAAAAACCCCAAGCCTAAACAACAAATATCCAGAATTAGATTGCTTTTCTATGTTGTGCAAAAGCACTATTCTGTTTTGCTTTTTTTTTAACCTAGTCAACAATTTTAATTTGCATTTGACTAACATTGTTCCTAAACTCACTTTAAATACTTAACATTAAGAAAGCTAATTTGTCTAAAAAGTCTTAGTAGTGTGATTAGATTTTTTAATTGCATGCTCAGTTTCACTGAAAAGATGATAATTAAAAAAATCGGTGCCAGACATGGAAACAGTGTTTAGTTAGGCTGTAAGACTTAGGCAACTCTATCTTTCTTGACAGATGTTGAATTTCTCTGTGGAGATAAGTTTAAGATTTAAAAAAGGAGAAATTACAAGTGAAGCTTGTCTACCCACTTGCAAAATGGCCAACAGCAATAAAAGCAAGAGAGACTCACCAAAATTTAACTACAGCTTCACGATACTTTGGTTTTGTTTTCTAGGTGGCCAAAGTACACTTGTGTGTCTCCAGCAGAATAGGAATGGTGTTCCTCAACACTAATTTTGGTTGATGTCTTCCACATGCTTCAGCTAATCTGAAATTTGAAATTATGCTATATTTTAAAGATATTTTTGCAGTTGAAATCAGATTTCTCAGCAAGAATTAGGTTTGTAGCTTTCTATTCTCTGTGAACACAAGCTCTGACCTTAGGAGGTGTTTAGGTGTGTCCACTACTGCTGAAGGGAATAGACATTGGACATAAGGTACAGGAGATGGGTTATCTTGTAGGACTGAGCTGTTTCACTTCATTTCTGACCTAATCAGTATTTGAACTCTAGCTGCAGGAAATGAATGCTTACTCTTGCCATTTCATTTCTATAAGATGCTGCAATGAATTGGAAAATTATACTTCAAGAATACATGAGAACTCGAAACATCTGTTACAGTACTGGTGAAATGTGCATTTCACATGCCTGGCACAAGAAAACTAAATCCTTTAGATCTCTATATATTTTGGAGTTGCCTTTTTTTATTTAACCCCTTCAACATTTTTCTTTTCCCTCTTAAATTCTTCTCCTTTTATTTGCAGAAGACCTAAAAGTAAGCCTGCAGCATTTTTCAGAATGTTAGGATCTTTAAACAATTAATTTGCTAATGTTACTGTTGATTAAAACTTGGACTGTGGATTTGGATTTTGCTTAGAAAATCAAGTTTGAGTTTTAAACCCTGATTTATGTACAGGAAGATTTCTTTGTCCTGCTTTTGTGACCCATTCTGTATAACATTTTTGATAAAAAATGTGCATCCCTTTTGCTATCAAAAAACATTATATTGTTTCTCTGAATGTTGGCATATTAAATATCCTAATGCTGAGAAGAGATGATTTATGTATTTGGATGTGCCCATTTTTTTTCATTTCTAACAGCAAGTGAAGATTTTGATAAATTGTCTTTGTTACTATTGATGCAGTTGTCCTTAGGTATCTTTGTTCCTTCCTCATGGTTGAGCCCATCCTGTGACACTGCATGCCTGACATTGTTCTGGAGGTTAGTTGTGCAGAATTACTCAAAAAACCCAACCCCTGGGAAAGGAGAAGAACTTTCAAAACAGAAAGATGAGGAGAGTTCCAATCACATTGATCAGATAAGATGGGGTCGGTTCCTTGTGTTCAGACACACTGGCTTTAATCTGCAGGTTCTCCCCTAGATGTAAATGTACTCTCAATGCTCAATGGTTATCTTTCTGGCGAACAAGGAAGCATGGTCAACACTGAAATGAAAAATTATTTTCCAATGATAGATCTGTTTTACTGGGAATTGTTTAGCAGAATGTGAACAATGACTATGAGTCTCTCTGACTAGAAGATGCTCAGTTGTTGGGGTCTTAAACCAGGAACCTCTTATGCTGAAGTGTTTAAAACTACTGTAGATACTATCATCTAACTCTCTGTACCTACCTGAGAAATAATTATTTCTTTGGTCTGGCTATTGATGATTGATGCATTTGTTGAATACTCTGCCAGCTAAGAGATGAATTTGCTAACGAGGAACAAAATGACTACAAAGAACTGGAATTATGAAGGATTGGCTATGCTCTGAAAAAGCTGTGCAGATTCTACTTAAAACCCCTCCTGCTTTGGGATAGATGATATAGGATATAAAATCTACATATTCTGTTGCTATATGAAATAAGTAAAAATTGTGGATTTTATTAAGTAAAAATTAGGTGGTATTACAGTCTTTCATGTTCAGTTGTAACAGGCTGTGTACAAAATCTCTATATATCAGCTGTGGTTGCTATGAATAACTGAGTATGTTTCCCATCATTTGTCTGTATGTGATCATTTTAGTGATTACAGAATTTTCTGTGAAATGGTTTTGGGGGCTCAGAATTAATTCAAAGCATACAGAGTAGAGTGGAACAGTTATATGATCATGTGACTTACTTGTGTGAGGATTGATTTGATACAAAAGGACTTCACCAGCTGTTTTTCTTTCTGCTCACAGATCTCTTATATGTGTATGGATTTTAAAGGAGTTGAATGTTGCAGGAATTTTGTCTTACCTTCTGCCAGAGTCAGTTCAGTGCCAGTTCTAGTTAAAAGATGTTCTTTCTTCAAGGTTGTCATATATACTGAAAAAAAAAGTTAGTATGCCATAGGGAAGGACAGAACTTTTATTTAGCTTTAACTTTGCAATTCAGAACTATTTTCCTTAGACTAGTTTGCATCATGAAATAACATCATGTATTCTTCAGCTGTTCTGTGGTAACAAGTAGCATCCTACTCTGTGAAAAAACAAATGATTAAAAAAAAAAGGTAACCATTCTGGTGAAGGACATCTGTTGCTAACTAGTAAATTATAAGGGGGGGAAGTGTTTTTCAGCTGTAATTGGTTACATTCTGGAAGTGTAGGGGAACCTAGGTTAAAATAATGCAAGAGCAATCACATTTGTGAGCAAAATGAGATATGTTTTTAAAAGAGAATGTGCCTGGCATCTTAAGGAAAGATTTGTGGGGTGCAAGAGTCCACAGAAGAGTAAGCTCAAAAACTGAAAGCCGAGGGGAACCAAATGAGGCTGCTGTTGCCTCTGCAGAGGATAGATGAACTTGTGTTTTGATTATTGAGAGAACGGACCAATTTTAGTAAGCAATGGAATATTACCTCTTCTGGTGCTGTCATATTGAGCTCTCTTACATGATGCCTAGTGGCACCCCAGATTACATGCGATTTAAAAAAAATCCCAAAACTTGAAATGAAATAGAACCAAAATGCAGAATACATTACTTATCTCCTGCTATACTAAGCATTCTTCTATTTCCTGTGTCCTTTAAAGGTGTGCCCCAAAGATGCACAAACGTCTCTACCCACCCCACTAATATCTTTATTGGAAGTAGTAGGACTAGAGTGTACCCTTCAGCCATCTGCCATTCCACTATGCTGTGTTATTTCAGGATTGACAGGGGAAATCTTATTCTGCTGCTTGTCTTTCAGAACAGTGTGAACATTGCATCTGTCTTGGCTCACTGTGCTGATTTCCAGTTGCCTGTAATTGCATCCAGAGATGTTTGTGAATTGTTGATGAAGTAAAGGTAGACTCTGCATACCAAACCTTCTCCTCTGCAGCCCAGCTGGAGTATCCAGAAACAACAGGAAATTTCAGCTGGCCTTCAAGAGTAACACTGGGAAAAAATACGTTGCCCTAAATTGTTGCAGGAATGACACACAGGAAATGGTTGCAGGGAGGTCTGAGAAACCCTGTTTTGTTGGAACTAAAGAACTGGGTATATGCATCATGGCTAGGGCTTTGCAGCCTGGCAGTAACTGGTGGCCCAAGGGTAGGGTAGGATTGATGGCTCGCTCATTCTATTGCCCATTCCCATCCGATGGAATGTGGTTAAAAGCCTCAAGCTTTCCCCTCTTATCCAGAAACTTTGTCTTGGTAATACTAAAAAAGAAACAGCAAACCGTGCTCTGTTTCTTCTTAATTAGTACATGAACATTGGAGTTTACTTCCTTTAGATGTTGGATCTGGGCTTCTTCACATGCAAATTGTCTTGGATCTGTTTGTTAAAAAATTGTCTTTATTTTACGACTTCCTTAGCTGTTTCTGATGTTGCATGGATGCCATTTTTCCAGGAGTCAGTGATGAATTTTGATGGTAAGTTTTAACATGAATTTTTGTGGTAGTTCATGCATGTCTGATTTTAGATACTAGAATTATTATCTAAGCTGATGCTATGGTTGTCCTGTCCTACAGACCAATCCAAATCAATGACAATAAATGAAAATTTATTCAAAGATTATGGGGAGCTCTCCAAGATCTGTTTCTAGCTGCAAGTCATCTGTATTCATAGTCCATCACATGCAGTGTGTCTACTGATCTGAATGATGGGAATGGTCCCATTAGAGGAGACAATTTTGAATTCTTCAAAACCCTGTGAGCAGTGAATACCTTGTTTCTTGTATACCTGTAATGAATGAATAAAGGCTTCCTCAGGAGAAACCAGCAGGGTATTGTTTTAATAGGAGGTCAGCAGCAAGGCTGTGCTGTTCCCTGGGTGCCAGCAGTATGGCACTTCACCTGGCTTTTGAGTGCTCAGCAGGGCACAGAGGAGTGAGAAGTATCTGGACTATGGTTTCAAGTTACTCTTGAGTATGGGGTTTATGTGAGAAACAGTAAAAAGTAAAGGTTGGGTTTCAAACGCTGTTACCTTTGTTGAGTTAGGTATTTGTTAGAAGTCTACTTCTGAGCAAAACCAGTAACTTTCAAATGTGTACAAATATATTAGTGCATTTTCATATTTGTTCAAAATTCAGAATGTTTTGGAAACTGATGAAAACAACTGGTAGAAATAAACTTTAGCTCTATACCTAAGGTATGGATCTTCAGCTTGAAAACTGGATTGGTTTGGTTCCAAAAGACAAAAGGGTTTAGTAGTTTTGATAGAATATAACTCAGATTTCAACTAGTGTAGACTGACTGAAATAGTGTACTATGCTAAGAATAACATTTCTTTTAAAGCCCTAATTAGTCTTTTGATGCTGTTAGGAGGTTTGCTTCTAACTGTTAAATTGTGGGGTTTTTGCCCTCAGATGCCCAGTTATTTGTCGGTGTTCACACAGTGATGCCGCCTCTATGGTGCTGATCACCAGATTGGGTGTCGCTGGTCCTTACAGTGCTGTGGGGTGGCTGACAAGGTTTGGAGTCCCACAAGTATTTCCTGGTTTAGAAAGGGTAGCTTCAGTTTGCCAGAGAAAATTTTGTATCCAAATATTAGAATTTCTTTTGTTGTGCAACTGATATTTCAAATACAATACTGCATTTTAAAAAACAGTATTGAGACTGTCTGTGAAAGGTCATCTGCAATTACAAAATAAAGACATTTTCAAGAGTGTACTTATAATAGTAGGAAAAAAAAAAGGTAATTCTGTTTCAAGTTAAGTACATTAATCCTGGGTAATATATTTAGTCTTGGGCAATAAATTTATTCAGGTTAAGTATTCTTATTAACTCCTTTCATTAAGAAAACTGTCTTTATGAAAACATAATGATTGACTTTGATGTGGTCATTCTTCCACTGAAGCAGGATTTTTTCTTTTCCTTAAAAAGCAGATTTAAACTTATAATCAGTCTTTAGAGTAGGGAAAGTGCAATAGTGACTATAAATGAGAAATTCTGACAGACTTTCTAGGCATCCCACATCTGCTGCTATGATTGTGTTAGCTCTTCCAAGTAAATGGATAAAATTCCAAGATTCATAGTCAGTTTGAAGTATTTATATATTCTTTTAAAGATTGTAATGTTTGTCATATGCAAACAATGTGTAGTTTTTGTCATATGGCTTTAGTGTGTTTTTAGGAGGTGTATTTTATTTTTTCTTTGATGAAAGTAGTAAATTTTGCATGGATATTAAATACTTTGTGTGACAGAGGATTGTTAGCAGTACATTTTATAAGCACAATTAATAAATATTTTCCATGAGGCAAATCTAAAATGAGAATCAAAGTTGTACTTTTTGTTGGTTTTAATTTATGGCAGATATCTGTTGCAGGTATTTTTTGAAGAATGGTCTATTCATGATACTTAAAAGAATTTGAAGATATGCAAATGCACAAGTTTTTTTTCTACTGTTACTATTTTGATCTTATTCCCAATTGGTCTCAGTAACTGTACCTTACATGAACTGAAATTCATGCCAGTGTGGGGGCTCTAATAAATACTTCCTTACTTAGGGCCTTCATGCTTTTATTTAGACTTTGAAAGGTTTCTTTCCCTAGGTATTTTTCTTGTTAGAATACGGCTTGTTTTGTTAATGAATTTTATAGAAGGAAATACAGTGACATCATGTTAAGGTGAATTCCATCACGCTCAGGGTGGGCTAAGCCCCTCTGCTCAGGGTTTTGCAGAGCTGTTAGATACAAAGTTTGAAGTAGCTGAGATGGAGCATTAAGCAGAGAAGTTTGCCTGGAGGGATGTGTGTGCTTTATTTTGAGTGGCGTGGCACAGTACGCTGGCCAACAGTGTAATGGACCGTGTGTGCTGCAGTTTGCTGGGATGGAGTGGCCAGATGTGACAGTGTGCACAGGTCGCCTTTCTTGAGAGAGAGAGCAAGAGCAGAGGAGTTTGTTGTGCAAAAAAGTATCTCAAGAAGAGCACTTTCTATGTATTTAGCTGAAGAGTGGTTACCAGCTGATCTGGTCATATCCAAGATATATTTTTTTGGCATTTAAACACCTGCACACCACTGGAGAAAGACGAAACGTTGAATTCTTTGGAGGGGTAGGCTTATGGTCATATAGGTACTGCACATTTTGGCTACAAGACTGTAAGATTTGTTCTTAAAGAAAAACTTGCTGTAAATATGTAGCTTTCTGACAACCAGTATGTATTCATCTGAATTTAACATTTCTTGTCTTTAATCTAGATTTTAGGTCAATTTGATTTAGACAGACATGTTCTAGATTCATGAAACTACAGTGAAACAAGCCTGATTGAGAGATGCATCTTGACTTTTAGTGGTCAGGATTATGGCAGTAAAAGTAGTTATTACATGGTTATCACATGGTAGTTATTACATGGTTAATAAGCTGTGTGGATTTTCCTGTAATCTCGGGGAGATATTGGTTACTCTCTGATTAAAATTACAATGTAGCTAATTTATTTAATGGAAGGATTTATCCATTTAAAACAAACCAGCAGAGGGGTTCTTCTGTTAGGATAGTGAAGTCAGCCTGTGCAAGGCTTTATTCTCAGTATCAGTTCTGCTGTATTTGCATGTTTTCTAATCTCTGCATTGGAGGTACATAATTCCTGCGGTTGAAACTGTTCAAATCCTTCCTTTCACTTTCTACATTGGCTGCTTCACTCTTCCAGAGCTTCTATGTTGGTATCTAGTTCAAGTGTTTAAAGTACTCTGACTTTCTTTGCATGGCTTCAAATTGCTTCCAAAGCACATTTAAACTAGTGGCAGTTAAATGTTTTTGGTGGTGATGTAGTCTGTTTATCTCTTGCATTTTGTGTTATGCTGCCTTTCTGTTTTCCATATGTGTAAACATTCCTGAGAATGGTCCCTTCCTAACTTCTATAACCTTCATCATAGCCTCCTGAAATTTTACGATGGTTATGTTCATTCTCTGATTTCCATGAACCTGCTAGCTGATGTGTTTCTTGCTTTCATTGTCCTGTGTATTAGAGTATGGTATTTGGCTAATTAAATTTATCTGCTTTTCTTCTGTAAGTATGTACTTCTCATCATTTGATAATTGTTTTTAAAAGATTTTCTTAGGACTTTGATAATGATGAGAGCAACCTCTATACATCAAGTTACTTGGATCCTTCTTTGTAGGATAATTTAAACTGTAGAAAATCAGGAGTAAAATGAAAATAATGAAAAAGAAATACATAAAGTTCTGTTAGTGCCTTTGTTGTACCAATGTTCCATGTTATAAAGATTTTAGATTGTTGGTCAGTTTTAATGTATTAAAAATATAAGCTGAGATGAGGAATTGAACAGTGCTAAATATTTATAGCAGAGGAAAGTCAATAACTTCAGGAAAATGAAGGATTATGGGCTCCTTGTTTGAGGTTTCCAAGTCTATGAGAAAGGGTTAACGCAGATATTTAAACTTGCTAATAAATAGCATATGCTTTCTCAAGAAATTATTCAGTTTTGCTCCTACTAGGGACTTTTAAAATCTGTAAGAATAATGCTTCTTGCTGTAAGTAAACTTTGGAGCAGTTACATTTGCATGCTATATAAGTTATGATTTCTTTTTGGTGAATTATGGTACTTTTTGAAAGACCAATGTTTTGACAAAATTATTTCTCATTTGCCCTCGCCTTTGTTCCTGAAACTTTTCCAGTTTTCAAACTAAAGATTTAAAATATCTTTTTCTTTTAAAAAAATTTTGTTGTGCAAAATGGGATGCGGTTGACTTTTTTAAACAGCTATCTTGTAACCTCATCTAGTTTATATTCTACTGACTAAAACAAAATGCTTATACATAAATCAGTCTCTCTGCTCTTGATTATTGTGGGCAGTGATGCAGGGACCAATTCTAATAGAATTTGCAGGGAAGAAGTCAATTGAGTTTCGACAGGGGTCATGTAGGATCCATAAACTCCCACAGGGCAGTTATCAAAGATGTAACTGTATGCAATGGAGCGTAACAGAGCTAATGCCTTTTACTTACTGATTCTTGATTGAACAATTAGTTTGACAGTGGTCACCATGCACTTTGCCCTTATTAGATAGGTTTGATAGTACAAACAATCTTACTAGACATTTATAAGCTTCAAGGTGATTTTAAGTTCACAGGTAATTCTCCCAAAGCAGTGCTTAGGTATCAATTATCGGAGATTTTGCGTTTGCCTTCTCGGGTTTAACTCATACTCAATGTGTTTTTTCTTGATACCATCACTGCTTTATAAAACCCAAAAATTATGGGTTTGCCAAATCCCATTTTAAATCTTTGTTTTAATAGGTTAGTTGGGCTGGTGCCACATGTCCCCTAGAAAAAGGAGAATGAATAAACTTACTGTACATATTGATGTCTCTTTTTGTGTTTGTTTTTGAACAAAAATTACCTATGACTGACTCATTCTTGTTAAATAGAGGAGAAAAGGATTTCAGGTTATAATTAACAGGCATATCCCTTAATATCTCTTGTATTTTTTTAAATGATTAAAAATATTTGGCAAATTTTTTGGGAGGCATTGCCTTAGCTATTTATGCTTGCAGTAATTTTTACTAATTGTACTACTTTTGTGGTGAGTACATTACTGTAGTAATAATCCTTATGACAAAAATAGCATATTACAGATAGCTTTTGTTCTGTACAGTATAACTCTTGTTGAACTTGTTCACTCTAAATTTACAAGTGGTGTAATAATGTGTCATCTCATTCAGTGTTTGTGTTTTGAAGTAGTATTATATTGTCTGTCTCATGTCCAGATAGGGAAACAGGCAGGAAAATTAGAAGTTGCGCACCATTTAAAATGGAAACTTTAACAGATTGCCTTTTAAATTGGTTTATAGCTTTTACATATATGAAGTATTTCTGGCCAAGTGTGGTTAGGTGGTAAATATGTGAGAGCTTTCAGTATGCACGTATGTTACAATATTGAATATTAAAAACTATTCAGTGAAACAAAGTAACTTTAGTCAGATCCACATCTGGATATATGTTCAAATAATCATTTTCCTTCTTTTTGGAGTTGGAATGTAATTATTTTGATACAGTTCTTACACAGCAGCTGAGTTCTTAATTTAGATGCATTCAAAACTCAGTTTAATTGCAAATCATTCCTGTCTTTTACAAAATAGTCAAGTTATCAACATTTTCTTCTGACAGAAGTATGGGCTTTATTACCTGCAGCTGTTGACTGATCATCAGCTTCTGTGAAATCCAAATCTACATAAATATTTGAAGAAAACGGTACTTAAAAAAAAAAAAGAATATCAAAGTGAAACCACCATAATATACCAGGGTTTTTTGAAGACATGATATTTTTTTCCCCCAAATTTTAAGGTAAGAGTGGCAGAGTATCTGAAAAATTAGAGAAAGTGTAGTGTAACAGTGTGTGAAATTAATTCTTCTCTCTTATTGCAGCTTTGTCTGTTATAGGGGACATTTTTGGCTCCTGAGTCATTGTAAATCATTGGATGCAAATGGAATAATGTGGAAATAGCAGTGATATGTGCAACAATTCTCTGTCCTTGTGATCTTAAGTTCATTGCCTTTATTTATATTTTTCTTAGTAATCATCTTGCTGCTAGATTAAGGTTATCTTTGAGAACTCTTGCGTTCAACCCTCCATGCATAAGCAGTAAATACTCAGTTTTCTCTTCTGCTTGAGAGCGAGCAAGGAAATTTTACTGTGGAGTAATTCTTGTTGTCATTGATAGCAAATGGTTGAATGCAGACCCAGAATCTATGCTAATGAGGTAATCTGTTTCCATTTGCAATAGAATTTTATTATTCTTTGTAAACCATTCAGGAAGGAGTATGGGCTACCATTGATTAGTCTGTAATTAGTGCTCACAGGCAGTATGGTTGGAGCTGTGTTGGAGGGGAAAATTTATCAGTTTTTAAAAACTGCATGACTTGTGTACAGGAACTAAAGTGCAGACTCCAAAGTGTATGAAATTGCCATGTTTATCATCTACCTAAATGCTGCTGTGAGTTCTGCTTTATGTGCAACTGTTCCTCAAAGTGAGGCAGGAGTATCATGCATTACATTTGTAACAGATTGAACATGAGGCAATTATCATTAAGCCATTTGATGGTGAAGCTTATTCCCCAAGTCAGGAAGCTAGAAACAGGTATACCCTAACAGATTGGGAAAAGGCTTTTCAAAATGACCACATACTCTGTGCAGATGCACAGTGGAGCATCTGTGCAAGCTTTAGGCAGTCATTTATATATATTAGTGAGAGCATCAGTCCTTGTGTGACTCCTGTGGGGCATGCAAACACTGCTCAACTGTTATTTTGCTGAAAAATTTTCTTGCCAAATTTCATTGAAGTACATCATGGGGTAACATACAAATGGAGCTGAGAGGAAATGCCTACAAAGCCTGTCTGGGAGTCTGCCTTGCTGTTCTGACTTGTGTTTATTCTAGAGTTGGTCTTCCATTAAGTATCAGACCTTCACAGGTTAGCTACATTTGTCTTTCTTTTAAGTAGCTCCCTGTGTAGCACTAAATTTAGTCAAGCTACCTAATGTGTAATGCAGTGCCACCGACAGGGCTTGGTGATACTGTTGGTGTTTGAGCTCATTGAAGCCTCCAGCACATAAAAGGGTTTTGTGGTAGCAGTTTTGTGGTTGCAAGAGAAATTTGGAGTGCTCCAAATTGCCCCTGTGGAAGAGGGAGAGGCAGCGTGTCCTTGGCAAGCGGGGTGTGTGTGTCCACCTGTGCCTTTGTGTGCATTTCTTGTGGTATTTGCTCACTGAGCAGTGGTGGAAAGGCAGAGGGCTGAAGGTGACGTTGCTCTGAGCCTGGCCATGTTGCCTGTCTCTGCAAATGCTGGTCTGCTGCCAGGGTGGGGGATCAACATCTGTGGCTATTCCTCTAAATTGCTGCCCTGGGCTCTTTTGAACTTGGGTCTCTAAAGTTGGATGGTTTTCTTGTCTGCCTCCTTATTCCTTGCATTTGCTGGATGCTTTTACCTTGTTTCCTATTTCATTCTCTGTTTTGTTGCTTTCCAAACAACAACAAAAAAAAATTCCTGTTGTAATGTTTCAGAATTGAAACTGATGTCGCAGTACTTAAAAGTTTTCAAGAATTTAAGACAGTGACCCACTGCCTCTTCCTGCATTGTAGAAAATAATCAGTTGCGTAGAACTAAAACAATGAAGTGAAATTAATCGATACCTGTTCGTTTGGAGTTCAGCTGAACCTGCAAGTTCAGGCCACAGGGGAGAAAATGAAGAATTCCCCCTCAGCCCTCATGAAGTGAGGGACAGAGGAGGATTTGGAGAAACAGTATTTGCAATTGTGAAAGACAGCTATCAGAAAAGATAATCTGCAATGTGAGATTGTAGGTTTTCAGTTTGCATCTTGTATTTAAGCCATCACTTTCACTTGAGTATCTATAGTTGAGGATATATTTGTCCTCTTCTTGTTACTGTAAACACATACTGTCTTAAAATTATGTATTGTAGTAGAGATTTGTACAATTCTAGTCTGTCTTCATAGTTTTGTATCTTGAGCATGGAAAAAACATTGATTCATACAAACTTTCCAACAGGTAAGTGATCGTTGGAAGGTGTTGTCTGTAGTGGAATATCAAAGTCAATTATGGATATTCCCAATCTATTAACCTGTATAACCTTTCCTTTCCTTTTTTGGTTTGATGAATGGTGGAATCTCTGTCACAAGCTCCCAATGTTATTGTGTATGGATGTTCCATCCTCTTTCAGAAGGATTTGCTAAATTGTTTCACCAGACAAAGAACTGCTTTATTTTTTAAACAGTATTTGTGTAGTTATTGAAGGAATAGGTCATTGCAAGCACTTTGAGTTTTTATCCTAAATATAGTAAACTTCCTGGTTACAGGAATTAGAAAAAAATTATGTTCTGCCATTTATAGATACTGATTTATTTTTATTAAATAGGTATATGGAATTTTACTTCTATAATGAGGTTTAGTTTTATTTTAATTACTTTTTTTTCTAGCCATTTGTCCCCAACAGTAGCATTCTTAAATGTGTCGCTATATAAAGGAATCTCTTTCTTCTGCTTCTTATTTTGATTTTTTTGGTGGTAGTTTGTGTGTAGCGTTTTTTTTCCCTCCATTTTTTGGGATTTTTTTTGTTTGTCTTTTTTTTTCTTTTTTTCTGTGGTGTAGAAACAGTCTGTTAAAAAAGTGTCATGTATACTTGATAGTGGTCCTTTAGAGTCTTCAGTCAGTTTGAAAGAACTGGATTTTCAGGTGGTGTATATATGGCCTATGCTTACTAATGCTAAATAATGATCTCTTCCAGCAGCTCTCACAAAGAGGGATTTGCTCTGTCCCTCTCTACTCTCTCTTGATTCTCTAATTGCTCTTGGATCCCAGGGTGACAATTTGAGTGTCAGTGTCTTCTGGATGTCACCAAGAGGAATTGGTGACTCAACTCAGGTTGGTAGCTGCTCACCAGTACAGATTAAATGGTTTGTACTCATTTTAGAGAGATGAATATATAGATGTATAGCAAGATCAATGGGATTGATGATTGTGGAATTTTCACTGGCACTTATATTTAAGCAAAACAGGTTGTGCTGCACCTGATCAGCCTCTGAAAGTCAGCCCTGCTTTGGGCAGGAGGTGGGACATGATGGCTTTTAAAGATTTCACAAAACTTAACTGGTTTTATGCTTCTGTGATTTCTGTGCTGAGTTGTGGTGTAAGCATCTCTCCACAGCTGCATACTGCTTTCTCCTTGGAGTTATGAGGGGTCCTGAGAATGGTCCCCACAAAACTTGTTTGAATTGAAAATCTTTACAAATCTCTCCTTAGGTTGGTGTAATCTATACCTGCTTTTTCCTCTTCCCTTTGTTTCCCTAATCCCTGAAGCAGACATAGCTTTGGTGTTTGTTGACAAACATGTCAGTGAGTCTTACATTTGGAGAATGGACTAATTCCTGCCTAACCTTATGCAGGTGGTTGACTTATGAATAGTGATCACTTAAACAGCTTTCTTTTAGTGCTGAAGTTTTTGTAAAAGACTTTTTTTCCCAAGATCAGGTTTTGGGTTGTTTTTGTTACAAAATGTGTGACTGAATGTGTCTCTGTGCTGCAGAGTGACTGACTGGAGACTGCAGTGGATGCGTGAAGATTTTCACATGCTGGCTTGACTGCTGGTTTCAGCTGGGTCACAGCACAAGGGCTGCAACTCATAGTTACCCCAATTTCCCAGCTAACACCATCAGAAATTGGGGAGTTTTTTTGCATTGTATTGGTGCACGGTCAGTCTGTTCTGGTCTGACCTGAAACCTAGAGGCTCTGTTTCTGGTGTCAGTGCTAATTTCCTTTTTCACTGGTCCGAGGAGAGCAATCTTTGCTGGAAGAAACTGACCCAGTTGAGTGACTTGTTTTTCTACTACTGCATTCCTCCGGCAGTAGTGTAGTTGGTGAAAACTTTGTCAAAGACTTCAGTGGTACAATGGAAGTCCATTGCTGAGCAAGGTCACAGCATTCTGCTGTAAAGGTCAGGGCTTTTGGACTTGGAAATCAGCACTGGAGAAAGCGCCAGTTCTTGTTCCCAGAGTAGGTAGATTTCTTCTTTTCACTTACCTAGTTACCTTTATCCAGTATTTTTATCTGCAGCTGTCCACTCATCCAGCAAACACATTTTCCACTAGAAAATGCTAATTTGTAAATTTTTTTATGTATACATACTAAGTATGCTTTCATAAACAAAATTTTTCTTATCTTAGAAATATGCTTGAACAGTTTAAATCCAGTAAGTATTTGGGAAATTAATTGGTTTCTTCAAGTCATAACTAGGAGAGTTGTTGTATTTTTTGGTAATTACACAGAATGAGAAAATTTTAGGAGTAGGTGAGATCCTAGAACGAGTAATTCCTTTTTCAAAATGCATGACATGAATTCACTACAAAAATGGTCATAAACTGATTTTTTAAAATGTTTTTATAAGAATTCCAGTTAAATGTTATAGGGAGTATAGGATGGTAGGATGCTTTATTCTGCCAGTTTCTCTGTTTGCAATTAATTTAGAGTATCTTGAATATGTTATTTTGATATTACAGAAATTAAATATAATGATGGACCTAATTTAGGATTTCATTTTTCATGCCAGCATTCTAAAATATCTGCACTTAAAAAAAATCTAATTTTTTTTTTCAAAGTCAATGTTCCTG
Organism: Camarhynchus parvulus; assembly: GCF_901933205.1. Lineage (NCBI taxonomy): Eukaryota > Metazoa > Chordata > Aves > Passeriformes > Thraupidae > Camarhynchus > Camarhynchus parvulus. The sequence continues at coordinate 32,890,239 of NC_044573.1, read as the reverse complement.
TGAAAATAAAAGCACCTTCTAAGGCCATGTACAAGTGTTAATAAATTGATAATATGTTTTTATCCTTAGCTAACAGAGTCCAGATCTCGATGACTTTTTTTTTCCCCCCAAATGTGCTTTTGGTTTTTTTTTTTAATCTGGTAGCACTACTAAGAATATAATAATTTCACTCTGAAGGAGAGTTGTACCATGTTCTTCTGGTATCCTAAAACAACTGTTTTGGCACTGCCTAGTCTATATTAATGTCTGATATTTTCGTAGGATTTATACTTTGGTTTGGGGTTATGTGCTTATATATATTTAGTTTTAGCAGATGACCACATATTTATTTATTTTGGCAATATCTTTAATCGTTCAGAAGACTTTTATCCCCAAATCCCTTAGTTTCCCAGGCAGACCTAGAACATCTGTTTGCAATTCTGTCTTGGACATTGCCAGCACAAATTAGTCTTAGAAACTCACTTCATAGCTTAAAATGTTCACAGACATTTTCAAGGTTCATGAGTTTTACAAGAACAATTAATACCAAATATACTCTAATCCAGATTTCCACCAATCCAGGTTTCCACCTAAGTTTCTTAAAAGTCATTATGAATATAAACCTGGGAGTTCCCCTTTCCAGTCACATAGGTTAGGGAATTTCTGCTGTCTCTTATTGGTTGAGACATTGCTGCTGCTCACCTTACCACAGTTTAGGATGAGGAATATAGATGAATAGTATAAGATGGTTGTGTGTGTGATTCATCCATCAGTTCCACCAGTCCTTGCCTCATCAGGCTTGTTTCTTGCCTTTTTTTGGTTTTTTTTGGCAAAAAACTGAACTCGTGGAATTTGGTTTTTTGTTTGTTTTTAAAAGAAGGCAGTGGTCAAAGCCTTAGGGATTCTTTTTATCTGTTGAAGAATGGCTTGTCTTCAACAGTGCAAAGACCTAGTATCATGATGGGATCTTTTTATCAAATTAGGTGAAAAAGTAACATTGTATGAAGTACAAAAATGTGGCCCTGTTTCAAGAAATGATTCTGTGCCAATGTCTTCCAATTTATTCTCCCAGTTTAAAGTTGGGAGACACCTGGCATATATATATGTTTATATATAATAGTATAAAGGGAAGCTTTTCAGTTTTTTGAATGTTTCTGTTGTGAAGAAATTCTACAAAATTCAGGGGTTACTGATGTGAAGCTAACACATTTTATTAATTACATGGAACTGGCATGCACTTAGCCTAACTTCAGAGAAACACTGATGCGCAACAGAGGGGACGCCACAACTCCGCCCTGCTGAGTACGGGTGTTCCAGAACATCAGAAATACCTATATAACGGCAGACTGAAAATTCAATCTGCTTTATGGAAGAAAACAAGAATTATTTTGACGTAAGAACACAGCTTAATTAAAATATGTAATTTCTCTAATTGACTGCCCTGAGCAAACATATATTCTTTAACATAACTTGTTCAGTGTGAAAGCCATCATACCAGTAGAATATACACTACATGTCCTTTTCAAAATACAGTTTACTTTTAAATTAAATAACCCAAACTGGTGTGGATCATCTCTGGGTTAGGTTTTGGACTTGGAATCTGAGTGGTTCCTTGACTAAATGGAATTTTGTTGCTCTGAAGAAATCTCATTGTCCTCAAAGGTGAATTTTGCCATGGTAACAGGAACTGCATCATACTGGGTTAAAGGTATTCCTTACCTATTTGTCATTAGTTTTATCCTTCCTGTATGGGAATGTTTTTATAATTTTTATTTTGTATTAGCAGAGTACTGGATATACATGCAGCACTTACAAATGCCTAAGTGCTTGTATTCCTCAGATAAATACTTCAGGAGTGGGACTTGTTTTTGTGTTTGACTGAACTGTGTTCCCTTTGCTACTTCTTCATGAACCCAACTGCTCTCTTTTTCAGATGGTGTATTCAGGTTTTAAGAACTCCACCAAAAGGAGAAGTCAAGTAATTTCATGTGGAGTTCTTATATTCAGCTAAAACTGTAGGTGTAATTTGGGTTCTTTTAGCTGTTTTAATAATCTCTATGAAATTAATCAGTGGCATTAATCCGCTTGCTAGCTGAGAAATACTCCCAGTTAAATACTCCTTGATTAAAATGAAGCAAACCAAAAATCCCTAATCCCAAACTACACCTGCATGTCCTTCTGTTTATGCTGACAATTTGACTTTGCTTCTTTTGGTCAGGCATTAAGAAGTGACCTTCTTGGCCAAGTATTTCCTGCACAGCCTAAGGAACCAGAGCAGCAGAGGTTGGGTGTTTTGCCTCTCAGTCTGCAAGTGACTTGGTCTTGCACCTGTCCTGTGGAGGAACATTTTCTCTGCATCTCTCATGTGCAACTTTGCTTTGTACAACTCATGCTTTCATAAGAAATACTCAAATCAGTGTTACCTTAAGTATCTGTTGCAGTCAAGTAACAACAGTGGGGACTCAACATAAGTTGCTTAAAGCTGTGGGCATGCTGCAGTGTGTTTGAGTGAAGCATGCTCAGGAGAACGTTTGGCTCTCCCTCCATTTATAATGACAAAGTAACCAAATTGGATGTAAAGTTTGACTGGAGACCAGAATTCAATCAGTACTGTAAGCTGAATGTGGGGTTTATGTTGATCCCTCTGGTACTGCACCAGCCTTTCCAATGTGCACAAGTCACTTGTGTGCACTGGCAGAGCTGTTGAAAGGGGCAGGTGCCCAAGGTGGTGAGGAGCCTCTTCTGAGTTTCACTGGGTTACTGTGGGAGTGGTGGTGGATGTTCAGAAAAGGTGATGAGTTTAAGAGTTTAACATTTTCAGGAGATACAGGAGGAAATAACAGATATGAGATGGAAAGTCACAATAGGAATAAAATGCCAATAGAGGTAGTATTTGTATGGATAAGAATATATTAATGTGTGTGCGTGCTCTTAAAAAACTTTTTATTTTGCAGTCTTGATGAAAGTGAGATTTTTATAAAACAGTGTGGTTGCAGTGGATCATTTCTTCCTGCAAGTTTTTTCAGCTCATTGATTTGAGGCATGGTTGACTTCAGAAATTACCAGAGGCTCATTTTTCTCTGACATATACTGCAGGCATTTATTTTATTCTGCAAAGCAGAGCATTGCTTGTGATTATTTAACTTTTACTGATACCTATAAGCCATATCAGCACTGACATATATTAACAAAATCCCCAGCTCTCTCCCAGCAATTGCCTAGCACATTAAACCTTCACTTTCTTCTTTTGCAAATAAGGAATAACATATTTCTCATTTTCCTGTACTGTGCTCTGCAGAGTCTCATTCCATGGTTGTTGAACTGAAACAAATAATCTGATTTCACTCATGACCCATTGCTAAAGCTATGGTATAATGATTAAAGGCTCATATTTCTTGCCCATGGAGAAAATGAAATTTAACTGAAGACTTATAATGAAGTAAAAGTAGTACCTTCTGGAACATAAACCGCAATTTTAACTAGGTAATTGTGCAAAATCCATGGCCAATCCGCATCAATTTGTGATTTTCCTTATTAGTTTAAACCTCCTTGCTGTGTCTATGCCCATTTTAAGCTTCTTCAATACCAGTGGCAATTTTTGAAATAGAAAAGTGTGTACTGATGTATTGTCATTGGGACAAATCAGCAGGAAGGTAAACTACAATCTCTTATGACAGATATTATGGCTTGGCAGGTCCTCTTCTTTTAACATTTGCTATGGAATGTTCTAAGAGAAACATGAGAACTGGTAGCTAAGTTTGGGGAAGCATGCTGTATGTTGAAATTGCTGTGACTTAATTAAGAAATAGTTTTTAAAAATTTAAATATTAAAATAATAGCTTCAGATTTTTAAAATCACTTGGTTGTTTCTCATGTTGATGCAACATCATTATTCTATTGCCTGATAAAATGAGCTAGAAATGGAGACACTTTCACTGAAAAATACATTGGAATTTTTAATAAAAAGTCAAGATGAAACAAAAGTAGTTCAAGTTTTATCTTCATTTCTACCGTTCCACAAGAATTTATGAAAACTTATTTGCAAGTATTATCTGTGCTTTATCTGTGTAAAATATTTCTGGGAGACACTAAATGATTTTGACAGTTCCTAGTTTGAATAGGTCTCTTTTGTGAAGGTATTGAGTGTAGTTAGAAATGTAGCAATACTAATTTCAGAAGCAGTTTGTGGGAGAGAGCTGCCATTTACAGGCATGCCTGAGCATTTACATATCTTCAAGCACATCAGTTAGTGAGATGGAAATTTTCAGGATTACTCCTGGGGTTTGATGCCTTCCTGGTCAAACTGTCAATTCTTCAGCAAGAAAAATTGTACTAAATCTAGTGATGGCATGGGGCTCCAAAATACATTTTGGAATTGGGCTGGTTTCTTTAAAACGATGTTTTTGCTGGAAATGGGCAAATTTTAAAGCTTTGAAGAATGTATAGGTTTTGGTTACTGAAAATTTCTCTAGAATAGTTGGGAAGTACACTTAGGCAAATTAACGCTAGGGTTCACAGCTGTTAAATGATAATTCCTTTTTTTCCCCTCAAAATATATGGGTGTCACTATAGCTAGAGACATTTCTTTTGACTATGTTTTTGTTTCTCTACTGAAAAAAAAAAGAAGGGAAACTTGGATAACTGCTGTCTCAAACTGAAGAAACATCGATTATGCTTTTAGCCATTGGATGTCACCAGAGTACAGAGAGTAAGTATTAGATGAAGTGGAACAGATTTATGACTTCCCTGGCTGTTTATTTTGGACTGGGAAGGCTCCAACCTTGGAGAGGCTTTCTCAGATCAGTAGTCTCAGCATCTTGGCCAGTTTCATCATGTCTCTGACTCTTGTTAAATTCAGGGTATTGAGCATGAAATAGGTTAAGCACCCTGTCCTGCATCCACGGGGGCATTGTCAAGAGTGAAGCAGGGGAGGAAGCAAACAAGAGGTGTACAAATATCACCACACATTTCAGCCTTGATATTTCCCTGCCTGTTACAGTGGCAAAATTGGCAGAGGCCTTGAAAACCACTTGTGTCCCTGCTGCGTGCATAGGGCTGGGGTTGCTAATTAGCTCATGTACCTCGTTTGCTCCCTGCTGTTGGGTGGTGGTGCCCTGGCAGGTTGGGTGGCTTGGCCTGTGCTCTGTCAGGTTTCTTTTGGGCAGCCCTGGGCACTGCCAGGGCTTTGCTGTAAACACTGAACCTGCTGTGGCTCAGCTGAGTCTGGGGACCTCTGCAGGAGTTTCAGTACAAACAGGTTAAATAAAGCGCAGGAGACCCTTACAAAGACCTTTGAGAACCAGATGAGGCTCCAGTGAGTCTTTAAGGACTTTATGCTTTGAGATGTGAAAAGTTTAGTGAGTATGTTTTTTAACACTAAGCTTTCTTCCAGGCGATGTGGCATTATAAATGGACTTTAGGACATTTTAGTTGTAAAGCTTAACTTTAAGTTTTAGCTATTATATGGACAGTCCTGGTTGATGGTCTTGCTTTCCATCAGTAATGGTGCAATGCAGGTCGGTGAAAATAACAATTTGGTTTTAACTGTCTTATAGGAGTCAATAGTAAATATATATGTCCTGCATTTTCTGAATAATTTATATGTAGCATTGCTGTTCCTATGCTAACATGAAATACCTTCATTCTTACTGGTGAACATTTCCAAAATTAGGCATTAGTGTGGGGACCTATGGAATCCATCTTTCAGTGACACATAAAGGAGGGACACAGAAGGGGAGATATCCCTTCTGTATTGACATCCAGAATCTGTTGGAGAAATAAGTGGGAGATATGACATAACAGATTTTATTTAAGCACTTGATAGGAAGAAGCTTTGTAAAATGTTTTTAGATCAATGCTTGGAAGTGCCACTCTGATGAGATATGAAAATTACTGTAAGGAGTATAAAGTGAAAAAGGATTTGAGGCTGGTGGGGAAAAAATAAGACTTCTTGGAGATAAAAAAACAATGCCTTTGTAATCTATAAGAGGAGAAAGACATTCTGAAATGGGAAAGGTGTTGAAATAGAATAAATTAGAGGAAAAATATGAACAGTGACAAGCAAACCAAAATGCCTGCAAAGCTGGAGATAATTAAATGACAGGGATAAAATACAGAAGATTTGAAGGAAAAATATGATGGAATGTGTCAGTTAATGGTAATTTAAAAGACTCTGTATCCAACTAAACTGAAAGAGAACTGGTTAGGCAGCTATTTGTAAATTTATTACAGATGATATTGATTTGCTAAAAGTGATCTTTCTTGAGGTTTCCCCAGTGTCTCACAGTTGTGTAGAATAGGTTTTGAGATAAACAGTGGTATTCTCAGGAATAGTCTGCATTTCTAGGAGGTGAGGATGGACTCAATATGAGAAGTGCCTTTGTCTGAGGGAAACTTATGTGCATCTAAAGTGCATCCCAAGAGAAACAGGTACAGCAGAAAACCATCCTGCACTAGAGGGCTGGATTGAAGTGGGAAGCAGAATTACAGATGTCAGGAACATTTTCATGTTCTTCTAATGCAAAAGTCTTCATTGGGATTTTATGAGTTCATGACAAGACCACTTCAGATGTCTTGTGAAACCTCACAATATCAGATTGCACCTGAGCTGGAAGCAAGCTGTTTCTCTGCTCTTTCTGCTATTTGATAGGAGCACATTTTTCCTGCATTTTACTCCCATTTTCTACCTTTGCAGGTTCTTCAGCTTATAAGCAGAACTGACTATTCCGTTCCAGTCACCTATATTTGAGTCTTAACTTGGATGTGATCTGACCACAAGGGCTAAGCAGGTTGAAAATGAAGAGTTCACTTGATATTTCCTTTCCCAATTTGAAATCTACAGGTCAAAAAGCACTGGTATTTATTATGAGCCTATCTGTGTTACTATGTCTGTCAAAGATTTTTGCCTGAAATAGTTTACTTTTTTGTTCGCCACTTTCAAAACATGTTCCATAGGGAATGAAAGATCTTTTGGGCATAGATGTTCACATTTGGAAAAAGAAAAGCAAGTGAATAGGCCTTGCAGGATCTCTAAAAAATGTTTATGCCAAAAATATACATGCAGTCCAGAAAGGAAAGAAGCTAAAAAAAGAAAAAAGCTCATGAAGATATTCTTCTCTGAGAGGGTCAGAGGGGTTTGTATTTCATTGAAAATTATACATGCATATGATCCCAGAGGTAATACTAGCAGGATGTAAATGTTTACATCAGTATGATATTTTAGAGTAACAGCTTTGTTTTGGTGGAACATTGACCTATGGGTTGAAGAAAAAACTACTTAGATATACAGCAGATTAATGACAAAATTAATCATTTTTATAGGAAGAAGTGAAAGATGGGATGTTTTATTATACGTAGCTTCATTGGATTTTAACCACATGTTCCATAAATGAGCATTTAAAAATTGCATGTAGCTTTTTTCCAGGTTACTAAGTTATAGATATGACCTTTTCATATTTTGAAATATAATCTTAGTCTTGCACAGTATTTGGCTTTCTTCTTTGATTGAAATCCCAAGGTGGAATGAATGTACTGTGTGACTGAAAATAATCTGTTTAAGCCTGAAATTGCTGGAGGGAGGCGTGTTGGCATGCCCACTGCTGGGAAGCCCTGGAGATGGCCTTGATTTGAAGGCAGTTGTGTCAAAGCAGCTTTGCAGGGCAAGGAGGTGCCACAGGCAGTTTGTAGGAGTTACCTGATGCTCTTGGAGCCACCTTCTGCTGTGATGCTGTTTCAGTGCTCTCAGTGGGGGACAGCTGTGAGTTTTGCTGGGGGAATAATAACAGTGTTTTCACACAGCCGCTGATTTCAGTTGCGATGGTGTTTGTTTTATTCATCGTGAACGTTGATAAAGTGTGTGTCTTTGTACATATACTGTGTGTGTACTTATATACATGTAGAAGGTATTATATTCCAAAGCCAGTCTTGTCTTCTAGGACAAAAAACTCCTTGTTTTGGGATATGCTGAGCACTTCTGAATGAGTTTTAAGGCCTTGTATTACTCAAATTCCTTCTAATGTAAATATTTGGGTTTTTAGTAGAGAGTTTTTTTGGTGTTTTCATGTGTAGGTTAGAATAAGAAGTAAATGTTGAATGGAGAAGTAGAATTCAAAGTTAAGATTAAATTTCATGCCAATTTGAGGGCCATATTTTTTGGTATTTCTTCTTATAAGTTCCTTCACTAATTTTATTGGAAAGCACATCTGAAGCATTTCACCATTTACCAGCTTAGTGGAGAAGAGTATAATTCTCTGCTAGGTTGTATCAAGTAATATAATAAGTACTACATTTTAATGTCTTTCTTTTAAAAAAATCAATGTTTTTGTTTGTTTGTTTGTTTGTTTCAGTTTAATCATAGGAGTGACATCTTTGTGGCTCTAGATAACTTTTCAATTTCAGCAAGGAATGTCTCACCATTCTTTTTCAAAATAGTACAAAGAGGTTTTGAAAAATCAATGCTTTCTTATCTAAATTTGGCGATACTTCAATCACTGGGTGAACACAAGGACCAGTTTCTATACAGAAGGAAATGAAATCTAGTACTTGTAATTTTTTTTCCCTTTGTTTCTTTTCCCCTGCCTTGACTTTGGCTCCTGCAACCTCCAAAAGAAGAAAAAACTAAAATTCCAATCTAGATTGTCAGGAAGAGTTATACTGCAATGAAGAAATGACTATAGACCCTTACAAATTTTGTTTTTCACAGTTTGAAGACCAGGTATTCTTCAGAAGAAAAAGTAAGATGCAGAAAAGAATGATGGGAGATATACCTACTACCCAAAACCAGGGAAAAAATAAGATCCAGAAGCTCTTGTCAGCTAAAGTTGTGTGAGCCATACATCTGTGGAGCGTGTATTTTAAAACTGAATACAGACAGTACATATGTAAAAAAATATTTTTTGTAAGGTTTGAACAGAACTGACACCCATTCTAAGCAGAAGGATCATCTTTCTCCTCATCCATTGAATTCTGATTTTTCCTTGTAGAATATATGCAGAAGTGTTTCAGGGTGTTACATGGATGTCTGGGTATAACAAGAATTACAGAAAATAACAAGTGGGCATTCAGGGTTACAAGTAAGACTTCAGAAACCAAAATTTAAGTTATGGGGAGTCATCCTGAGTGCAAAATTTTTGTTTATGCTAGTAAGTAGTGTCCTTTAGAGTGCAAACTGTCTTAACTAAATTTTCATCAGCAGGTTGGCTGTTCATGTGTTCTCTTTTACCTGGACAATGCAATACACCTTCTGTAGAAGGTTCAGGTATGAAATAGATGACCATATTATTTGGAAATAAAGTAGGTGTGTTTTCCTTATATAAAAGGTCCTAGTTCTTACTTGAATAATGGCTCTGATCACTGATGGCTAGCTGTAGTTGCTATCTTTTAACTCTAATTATACCTCCCAGAATGCTATTTCCCAGTGCTGCTCTTAGGTTAAAAAATATTAATTTGTATACCTAACACAATGAAGTGTGCATGTGGAGAATATGGGAGATTTTTTCACTACTTTTAGGAGCAGGGAATTCAAAGGCTTCTTACCTGGTGTACTCTTGTTTGCCCAGCTCCAGTGTGGGACCTGAGAGCAGTGTACAGCATAACCTTAGGGCAGAAAAGCCTGGCAGCCTTATTTCAGAGGCTGTGGGCCATGGGGCTTGTGGAAGACATCTTCTCCTCTGCCAACTCATCTGAGACTGCAGAGCAGGTCTGGGGTCCTGGCAAGGGAGAGCCGTGAGCCTGCCAGGCTGAGCTAAAACACCGAGGGCCCCAGAGGGGCTGGGAACCCTGCTGTGGGCACAACTCACTGGCTGCAGAGTTGTTGCTTGCCCAGTGCTTGGATTTGGGGTGTTGCGGACACATATGCCCCGGGTTGTGCTGCCTGGCCCTCAGCTCTGTTCATCCTTGTCCCCAGAGCCATCTTCCCCAGAGTGCCTGGTGCCCATGTGAACCAGCAGTGCCGTAGCAGCTGGGGACCAACTGTGTTGCTACACCTCATTATTGTGGAGAGAAAGCTGTAATTACATTTAACATTACCCCTGTGCTCTCAAATCTACCAAATGTAAGATGGCTGTTGGCTCTTCACAACTTTATTTTTATTATTAGAAGACAGAGGCATATTAGTTAAAATGATGAATGACTTCTTTGCTTACTGTAGGTATTGATTGCTTTCACTTCATGACAGGTCTGAAATGCACATACTTGAGAAAATCCAAGTAGACTTCATGCACTTGACAGGCTTGACTGAATTGCAAAGGTCTGAGAATTTGTTCAGGAAATTAGTTCAGCTTGACACTCATTGGAAAGAGCTGCTCTTTTCATTCATGTATACAGGGCAGGATTATTAACTGAAAAACAATATCAAGAAAAAAATGCAGGAGGGGATTTGTGTGAGATAGTCCTGTTTTCCTGCAAGATGTGGCAGAAGTGTGAATAAACTATGTGGAAAGCATGTTGAATGCAGCCTGGTAATCAGTTCTGTTGTATCTGACACTTGTGAGTAGGGCTGAAAGTCAAGTGCCTGCAATCAGCAGAGAAGTGTAGATGCATTGCCATTATAAATTAAGTAATCTAATTGTATTTGGTTGACTTTGTTGTGGTATTTGAAATTTATTAGGCCATTTCCTGGCACGCAGAAAATATCATGTGATGTTTTTAGAAATGCACTTATTTTTTAAGTTATGTGAGTGCAGGTGTGGCTCTGATAGGACCTATTAGTCCAGGCAAACCCTTGTTAACCTCTTCAACTTCTTCTTAAGGTTTTAATAATGTGTTAAAAAAAAAGGGAAAAAAAATTCTGAGGAGGATGTGCCCACTTGGGCAATTCCAGTTGAGCTGTCTTACTTGTTTTTCCCCTTTCTTGTAAGTTTTCTTTTGTTTCCTGTCCATATCAATCTCCTGGAAATTGTTCTAACCACCTCTGCATTTGGTGTTGCTCTTTTGCCTTCTCAGTACACATTGGAAGAGCTAATTCTACGAACAGTGTTTGCAGACGTAATGATAACAAGATTTAGCAATAACCAAATTCCTTTGAGGAAAGATTCTTAACCTGACTATAATACTATGTTAAAGGTCAACTGACAACCCCTGCTTACTTGTGGGTTTTGGTTTTTGTTGTTGTTTTTGGTTTTGGCTCTTTGTTTTAGTACAGGCCAAGATGCTCACTTTTGCTTGTTGTTTCATAAGGGGTTGCGGTCATTTGCAAAAACTTGTTTATATTGTGTTGGAAAATGAATAATTTATTTTTGATTGTTCCATCTTTCCTTTTTTGTTGCAGCGGAAAGTTTTTTAGAGATTAAAGTACAACTGAATCCATTATATCAAATTTCGTGCATTTTCTCATCCATTAAATTAGTCACATAGGGTGAGATGCAGTAGGTACATTGTAAGGGACTTGATACTATCTCCAGGTGAAGTTTACAGGTAATAAGAAATGCATGAGAACATCTGACAGTGACTTTAAAATTCCTTTAATAAAGCCTATGACATCAATATAATATTAAGAAGGACAGAAATATACCAGGGAAATTGCCTTACTTCTTAAAATGTTCTAAAATACATAAATCCTCTGTAGATGAATATGTGAATCTGACTAAAAAGGATTTAAGAGTTAGAGTTTTAGACCATGCTGTTTTACAGTTAGTATGCCACGTGGCATGATCCAGAGATGTTATGAATACAAAGGTATTTTTTTTGGTCCAGGAAGGGAAAGAAGGATTGGAAGAGAAAGCAATGATTTCATTAGCAGCTTTACCATTCAACTCTCTGACAGGCATTCTACATCTACTTGTCATTCAAAGAAATCTCAAAGATGAATGGATAATTCATTCATTAAATGGCACCAGGAGGGAGTCACCTTATTCAAATAATCTGACTGAAGAGTCAGTTTGACAAAAATTCCAGTTTTGAGTGCTGCTTAGATTTTTGTGTATGTGTTTGTTACTGCAGCATCGTTAACCCTTGGGGACAAGGGATACAAAGGGAATATTAACGTAAAGTATTGAAGCTTCTGAGCTTGCTGAGGGAATTTGGTGCTTTGTGGCAACACATCTGCTAGTTGTGTTACAAAAAATAGATGGAATATGTGTTGGTGACTTGACACTAATGTAAATTCTGGCATCTCTTGGAAAATTCCCAAGAGATATACCAAGGCCAGGTATCCTTGCAGTGCATTAAGGTTATTGCATCTAGCCTTCTCATGGAAGAATGTGAAAACTGTAGGAAGGACTTCTCTGATTGTTGTGGGTATTGGTTCTTTTTAATTCAGCATCCAGAAAGTTTTAGTTACTCTGCTTTGGAAATCTGCATCTTACCTGTTGCTGCTGTGACTGTGTGGTACTTCAGTGTATTTGGGACTAAAATTGTACATGTTCCTTTTTCAACTCTGAACTCATTCTTGTGTTTTGCTGAATAACATGTAGAACAAACAAAGTCTGCCTTCAAAGTGTTTTTGCTTGAGCTTCTAATCTAAATTGAGAAATATATCCTCCTCTACCAGAATGTGTTTAAGGTTGTGTCATTGCTCAACCTTGAAGATGAAGCAGCTCTCCCCAGCTGGCAAAATGAAGATTTCACACTTGTTTCTAACTCTGAATTATCCTCAGGCATTGCACCTTAAAATCAAAAACCTATTATACATGTACAAGATTTTAGATTCTGTTTATAGAAATCCAACAGTTGCTAGTTTTTTCTGTCTCAAGGGCTGGCTTTTCAGGTAGGAAGATAAAGAATGCTGTAGGAAAACATCTACATATTTCTGAAATGTTTATAAATTACTTTTCTCCTGGTAGTTAGTATGAATACCTTCAAAATATTGTGTGACAAAATAGGGGTTTTTATGCAGTACAAATGAAAATATTTTTACTTGATTTTAATGAACTGTTCATAGTGCTCTTTTTAATCTTTGACCAATGCAGCTGTCTAAAACTCCCCAAATGCTTATAAGAGACCTAAGATAATGCATCAGCTCTTACTTTTAATAATTCAAACATAGTAAAGCTTTGATGTATCAGCAAAATACCTTTCTCGCTTGTGGGACCTGAGGGAAAGGGGAGGTTGGATTTTGCTAGAGGATGGACGCTCCATGGTACTTCTGGTGTGCCCCTACTCTTCAGTTTCGGCATCATAGCTGAAATAAGTGGGCTGCGTTGTTTATCCAGAAGTTCTAGATTGACGTTTGTGGGCATGCTGGTTCTGTCTGGTTTGTACGTGGCCTTTGGATAGTGTTCTACCTTTTTGAAGTAACCCAGGGAAATTAAGATTTGGGAGCAACTGAGTGGTGTAAGTAAAAGAAGGTCACGTTGTAAAGCAGTTGATCTGGGAATCTGACTCTATGGTGTAGTCTCTAGATGGCTGACAACAGCAGAGGAGTCTTCTTTTGGTGACAGCAGACACAGCAAATTACATCTTTTCATTGCATCAGGTGGGAGTGCAAGGGAAAAGAGCACATCTGGTGCTCATGTGCAGACACCAGGGATCTTGCCCCTTCAGTTTGAAATGGGCTGTTACAGATAGTTATTTCCCAATTAAATTGGAAAGCTGAATTAATCTATATAATAAAATTTGAGGCAGCTAAATGTAAAACACTATAGCAACCTAAAGATACCATTACTAAAATTACTTTTACAAGGGGACAGTGGCATGACTGAACCCTCTTGCCTTGCCTTGTAGAAGGATGGAGAAGGAGGTACTAAGGAATAACTCCTGGTGGTAGTTTGTTGGGTGTAAATGAGCCGTGTTCAGCCCTGTGCAGCTCACAAGAGAATAGTGGCACTGAGTGAGGTGCCTGTGCTTCTTCACTAAGATCAGAGGGGTGGCCAGGAGGAAGTCTGAGGGGAAGTAGTAAGGGTTGTGCGGTCCACAGAGCCCAGATAATTGTTGTGTCTGTGATGTAAATGGCCTGCCTTTGGTTTTAACAGCAAAAAAACCCATAGACTTTTCCCAGCCTAGTTAATGACCATAACTCACATAAGCAGCCTTGCAGGTTGAGAACTGAAAGAGTGTTGCAGTGTTACCAGAATAATGCATCATGTACAGTATCTTCTGTGGGAAATGAAAGGGAAGGGAAACCTCAAAATCTGTCTCATTTCTACTCACCCAAAATAAATATCTTCACTTATACATTTGAGGTACAAGACTTGGTCTGTGTGTACTTTCACATTAAATGCTTACTGTCTAAAAATGTACAGAACTTCAGTGATATTTTCTTAAGTCATATAGATAAACTAAGATAGTATCAGAAAACACTGCTACAGTCAGGAGGTGCTTTTAACCTTTAGATTGTAATATATATGTCTGGTAGATCTCCTTCTAATTTTCATTGGATTTTTATACTCCTCCCATGAATTTTTATTTTGTTTTCATTGTCCCCTGATCTGAAGTGTTTTCTTAGAATAGAAATTTCTGCTGACATGTCAACTTTGGACTGTGTTATAAAGATAAAATTTGATGTCACAGCCACAGGTTCACAGCAAGGTCTTGTTTAAGACAGATAGTGATGCTTGCTTAAGACAAGGCTCAGATAGTAAATAGATTAGCTAGCTGTATTGCACAGCTCTAATTATGATGTTATCTACAAAATCAAACTCCTCAGAGTAAGAGCTACATGACAAAAGCACATCTGATAATTTTCCTGTTGGTCCAAAATGGCCCCAGAGATGCTGAGTGACACAAGTAAAGGGTTGTGACTATAGTTTTGAATATAGCTATGTACAATTTCTTCATGCATTACAGTGCATTTTAGACTATTCTTGTTTTAAATATGTTTTTTGTCACTTGGA